>NC_085998.1:20414395-20714395 GCF_030014385.1 Trichomycterus rosablanca | reverse complement strand
AGATCATTTCACACAGCCATGAGACATGGGGACTGAATGTTTCAGCAGAGTTGAAGTTTACGTTCTCTTAGGCACATATGTTCTAACTTATACAACCTGTTTATTAATCAATGGAAACATTACTACTATATGGAAAATCATAATACTGTATATTTAACTACCTACCAATGGACAGTTTATTTCAATTGTTTCATAAAGCGACATGTTATTAAAAATGTTTTCTTTGTCAGGTTTCAGTGTGCGCAGTTGCCTAATCAGGTTCTGGAGAGTATCAGCATAATTGACACCCCTGGGATTCTGTCTGGAGCAAAGCAGAGAATAAGCAGAGGTGAGACCAACAATAAAGGTGAGGAGCAAGTGGTCAGGGCCAGGTGATAAAACTCAGCCACTCTGAAGTAACAGCACAATCTTCCCAGTCATCCTGCACTCTACTAATCCTATCGGAATAAAAAAACAGTAACATTCCCAGCTTAACTGAATCAGTGCTATTAGTCAGCTATGGGTAGCACTGTCGCCTCACAGCAAGAAGGTCCTGGGTTCGATCCCCAGGCGGGGTGGTCCGGGTCCTTTCTGTGCAGAGTTTGCATGTTCTCCCCGTGTCTGCGTGGGTTTCCTCCGGGAGCTCCAGTTTCATCCCTCAGTCCAAAAAACATGCAGTCAGGTTAATTGGAGACACTGAATTACCCTATAGGTGAATGGGGGTGTGTGGGTATGTATGTGTCTGCCCTACGATGGACTGGCGCCCCGTCCAGGGTGTTACTGTGTGCCTTGCGCCCATTGAAAAGCTGGGGCTGGCTCCAGCACCCCCCTGCGATCCTAATTGGATAAGCGGTTGAGAATGTGAGTGAGTGAGCAGTCAGCTATGCACATATGCTGTGATGGATTTGCAAACTGTCCAGGGGTGCTCATGACTCACGCCCAATGATTTCAGATCTGCCATGGATAAAGTGATGAAAATAAAATAAAAATTGCACATCAGCCGTTTTTAGACTTTGAGCAGACAAATAATCTGATTGACACTGGGGCACACGATTAATGTTTTCTCCAACAAACATGAGAGAAGCAAAGCAGAGAATAAGCCGAGGTGAGAGCAACAATAAAGGTAAGGAACAACTGGTCAGCCAGGTGATAAAACTCTCAAGTAACAACACATTCTTCTCAGTCATCCTGCACTATACTAATGCTTTGAAATAAAAACAGTAACATTCCCAGCTTAACTGAATCACTGCTATTAGTCAGTTATTAAATTTTGCACATATGCTGCAATGGATTGGCAAACTGTCCAGGGGATGCTCATGCCTTGCGCCCAATGATTCCAGATCGGTTTATGAAAATAAAATAAAAATTGCACATCAGCCATTTTTAGATTTCCTTGATTGTTCTGGAACAAACTAAATTAAGCTAACAAATAAGTTGTATGGCACTGAGGCACAGCAGTTAATGTTTTCTCCTAAAAACATGAGAAAAGGTGGATTAGGTACTCTAAATTGCTTGTACATGTGTGTGAATAGTTGAATGTGGGGTAAGTTGGTGCTCTCTATGGTGTGTTTCCACACTGTGTGCAGTGCGTTCAGGAAAGTCTTGCGATTCACCGTGACCCTGATGACAGGGTGCCAATCCAGTGCAGGGCACCACACATCTATTCATTTGCTCACTTAAACCAATGGAAATTTTAGAGACGTTAATCCAAGTCCAAAATAATTTTAAATACACTTAGAAAACAATGTTGTAAATAAAAGTTTACATTCTGATACTAAGTACCACCAAGTGATTTCAGTTAGTCAGTGTTAGAACACTGCAGTTTATCACAAATATTTGTCTGTCTGAAAACAGCTGTATCACATCTCACACAGAGTGGGAAAATTAACCTGGGTGTGACAGTGAGGGAGAGTGAAGGAAAGAATGTGAAGCATGGCAGCAAAAAAAGGAATGTAGGAGGGATGCAAATGAATGGAATTATTCATTATAAATGTTAGTTGAATATATTGTGTAATATTGTATTATACTGATATTATAATATTAGACAATATATATAAATACAAACACAAAAAGGCAAAAACTAATTTTCTTGTCTATTCTTTTATCTTTTTATAGGATATGACTTTCCAGCTGTCTTGCGTTGGTTTGCTGAACGTGTGGACCGGATTATACTTCTCTTCGATGCCCACAAGCTGGAGATTTCTGATGAGTTTTCAGAGGCTATAGGTGCTCTGAAGGGTAATGAGGACAAACTGCGTGTGGTGCTTAACAAGGCTGATATGGTTGGCACTCAGCAACTAATGCGAGTGTATGGTGCACTCATGTGGTCCCTGGGGAAAGTGTTCGGCACCCCTGAAGTACTAAGGGTATACATTGGCTCATTCTGGTCCGAGCCTCTTATGGTTCCTGACAACCGAAGGCTGTTTGAATTGGAAGAGGAGGACCTTTTCGCTGACATTCAGAACCTGCCACGAAATGCAGCCCTACGCAAGCTTAATGATCTGGTCAAGAGAGCTCGTCTGGTTAAGGTAAGATATTTTGTGCTTAATAGTTGATGATAGTTGTGTAAATGTTAGTAGGTTGTCAGGACAAAAACCAAGTCATTAAGTCCAAGAATCTAATTGAAGTGTTTCCAGTGAACTCCTTACAACCTTGAACCTTACTTGAGTTACTATCTGTCCAAATTAGGCAGCTGGGCAAGAAGGGCCTTGGTCAGGAATGTAAAATAAAAAAGCTCCTGTTCAGAGATGGGAGTATCTGTTGAGCAGGCAACCATCTCTACAGCTCTATAAATCAGCCCTTTACAGCAGCAGAGTGGCAGAATGGAAGCTACTATTAAGTAAAAGCCATATGCCAGCCTACTTGGACTTGTTAAATAGCATGTAAAAGACTGGTAAGAATTAAGAGACAGGTGAATGCAGCTAAATACAAGAACATCATTGAAGGAAACCTTCTCCATAGCACATGCAAACTCAGACTGTGGTGACACTATATCTTAGTTCATCTGTCATGAAGAATGATATAAACTGCCCATATCTAGTTATGCAAAGCTTGTAGAGACAAAAATGGCTACTATTGTGGAATTTATATGACTTTTTTTGGTGCTTTTGCCCATGGCCAGGCAGGAATGTTCCAGAAAATACTCCCACATTTGAAGCAAACTCTAGCTCTTCAGACATGTTTTTTTAGATTTAACATATTTCTTTTTTCACATTACAGGTTCATGCTCACATCATCAGTTATCTGAAGCAAGAGATGCCCTCTGTCTTTAGAAAGGACAATAAGAAAAAAAATTTGATCTATCAGCTGCCAGTCATTTTTTCCAAGATCCAGCTGCAACATCATATCTCCCCTGGAGATTTTCCTGATTGTGCCAAGATGCAGGTCAGTGCAGGCTTGTTTTCTCAAGAAGACTTTTACAAATAACAAGTGACAACAGATTTCAATATTTCCCAAAAAGTAATGAAGCATTCAGAAACTGGTGGGAAAATATCATATAGATTAGTAACATGTAGAAACACCTGTAGCAACAACTTGCAGTTAAAGTTTTGCATTATATGTGCCTGTTTCGACCACTGTTGTTTCTTTGAGGCATGGCTTCCTGAGACCCAGCAATTCATTTTTGTCCTCTGTGGTGGACATGTGTCTGAGATATCTAACTGAAGCACCATTTATGCAATCCATTTGAGTACTACTGTTCTATATAAAGTACATTCTGGGCTTTTCAGTAATGTCACATTTGTGGGGGTGTGGCAAACATAGCTCATGAACTTTCTTGTGGCTACAGTCTCATATTCCACACTTTATGGCAACAAGCAAGCAGTTTTTTGCTGATATTATGTTTCTGTTGCTAATAATCAAATTGTTTCATCAATATGAGAGTCTTAACTTCAATTCAGAAATATTTCAGAAATGTACAGCAATTTTACCCCTTTCAAAACACAACATTTATTCAATGTCCTTTGTAGTGGACAGTAGAACTTACTACCTGCTGTTTTTAGCCTATTTCTATACAAGGAAGCAAAGGGCTGAGTAAGGCAGAGAAGGTTTTATTCAGAAATTATGCAGATTTAGAGCTGTCAGGAGATGAGGATGAGGAGGGCCATACTGTAGAGCTGGGAGAAGATGAGGCTTGTTTAACCACTGCCCAATGACAATGTCAAAAAATATGGGGCACTGCATTTGCCAAAAATGCTGAATGCAGTACATGCATCACCGTGCAGGAGAGCAGGATGCAAAGGGAAAACATTTGTCAAATGTATTAAATGTAACATGTTTTTGTGTGTGTTTCAAAGACAAAAAACTGCTTCCTGTTATACCATGCGTGATGTTGTAAATACTGTGTGATGTGATCTTTAGGTGACTATTTAGGTAAACGCAGTTTAAAGAAAAAAGTTCAAGATTTTAGTTGAAATCTATACAAAAATAATACAATACAATATTATTACATTACACCATTACATGATGATTACAGATGACAAAAATTTGTTGAAAAATAATTTTTTGTACTACGTTTTTTTCAACAACAGTATTTAATTTATCAAATAAAAAATCTAAATATCTAAACATTTTTTCTTCTGGGTCTTAGGAGGATAGATTACCTTATAAATTTTAAACTGACCTTTGTCCTGTAAGTCAAATTTACATCTATGACATTCAGTCAAATTCATTAAAAGGTTCTGCAGATTTTTTTTACAGACTACGACTGATCTCTCAAGATGTCTAGTTTTTATTAAGTATTGTAGTTTTCAAAGTGTTCAAAAATCATAAAGTTTGCCCAGGTGGCGCAGCGGGATATTCCGCTTGCACACCACCACCAAGTTTCTGAAATCTTCGGTTCAAAACTCGGTGTTGCCTCCGGTCGGCTGGGCGCCATCTAGCGGGCATAATTGGAAGTGCCTGCAGCAGATACTAATTGGCCACCGTATTTGCAGGGTGGGGGCCGGACTATGTGTGGGTGGGTGGGTGGGTCTTCATACGCTGTGTAAGGACCCTGATTGGCGGAAGAGACGCCTGTGCAGAATGCATGGGCGAGAAGAGGAGGGTTATGTACGTGTCGGAAAAGGCGTGTACAGCGACATGCTCTCCTTGGATGCAATCTGGTATCTCTGGTAGCAGCGGAAGACAAAATTGAGTGCACTAAATTGGGAGGAAAATGGGGAGAAAATGCATTAAAGAAAAAATCATACATTTTTACTTACACAATGTCACAGCTTCATACATCAAGACCTTTGTGCGATGACTCAGGATTAATAAAGAAATAAATAAACCAGGACATTAAAAAATTGCTATCTGTTATTGTTAACATTACGTTATAGTGAGATTTTATACTTTATATATGTATTAAAACTTATTTTAATAAAACAATTAATGATAAATAATTTGTTTTCGCAAATGACTACTTCAATTATTTGTATGACTTATTCTTTAAATTTATAATAAATCTTTTTCCTCTTTGTTTAATTTGTAGGAACTGCTTGTAGGGCATGATTTCACCAAGTTTAAGCCCCTAAAACCAAATATGATGGCTATGTTGGATGACCTCCTGTCCTCCGACATTGCCAAGTTAATGCCTCTCCTTAGGCAGGAGGAGCTGGAATCAGGAGCCCAAATAGGAATCCAAGGTGGGGCTTTTCTGGGAACCAGAGCAGGACCCTTCATGGAAGGTGACCCTTTTGGTGAGAAAGCTGAAGAAGATGGTGAGGATGGTGAAACAGAAGAGGACTGGATTGTGAACAAAGACAAGCCCAAATATGATGAGATTTTCTACAACTTGGCACCCAGCGAGGGCAAGCTGAGTGGCACCAAAGCCAAAGACTGGATGGTAAGCACGAGGCTGCCCAACTCTGTGTTGGGTCGCATCTGGAAGCTCTCAGATGTGGATCGTGATGGCATGTTGGATGATGAGGAATTTGCCCTGGCAAGTCACCTGATTGAAGTAAAGCTTGAGGGACACGGCCTTCCCCCAGAATTACCTGCCCGCCTGGTGCCTCCATCTAAACGCAGACAAAAAGGATCCGATGCCTAGAAAATTGAAGCTGTCAATGTGGTCCATTTCAGAATGTGTGTACACTGTCTTTCTACTGTTGTAAAATATGAAGCTCTCTTTTGTATTGCTTTTGCATAATCACATTTACAAATCCACATTTTGCTAAAGCACTAAATTGCTATGACCACATACTGCCTCTGAGCAGGTATGCTTCATCATCTTTATTTTTAAAATACAAAATATGCGCTTACACAAAGTTTGCTCACACAAATGTTTACTTGATTATGCTAAGAACATTTCTTCATTAACTGTTTTAAACATTTATTAAAAGTGGAAATTTTACAACTGGTTTGGATTTTTCATTCTGCAATTTTCACAAGGGAAGTAAAGCATACCATTACAGTGCTAGACTGTAATACTGACATATTAATTCTTTAGAAGAACATGATCATTTCAACAGCAGATGCTGTAATAGTAAGAAGTACTTTAGTTCACAGAAGCTGAAGATGAGCGGCACAGTGTGTAACACTGTCGCCTCACAGCAAGAAGGTCCTGGGTTCTCCCTGTGTGCGTGGGTTTTCTCCGGGAGCTCCGGTTTCCTCCCACAGTCCAAAGATGCAGTCAGGTTAACTGGAGACACTGAATTGCCCCATAGGTGAATGGGTGTGTGTGTGTATGTGTGTCTGCCCTGCGATGGACTGGTGCCCCATCCAGGGTTTTACTGTGTGCCTTGCACCCATTGAAAAGCTGGGATAGGCTCCAGCACCTGACCACACCACACCCACCCCCCCACCCCCGGCGACCCTAATTGGATAAGCGGTTAAGAAAGTAAGTGAGCGAGAAGCTGAAGGTGTGGCATGTTTCAATGTCTAATTAAATGGATGCAGTAAACTGTCTAGATCTACACCTTCAAAGCTTTGGTTTTCACCTTATAGCTTATACTGTTTATATCCACCTTGTATAATTGTTTTGATGTCTTTTTCTCCAAATATTAGTGTATACAGCAGATTTAGAAGGTATTTAGACTCCTTGAGAGAGTCTTTCAAAAATAATTAATTAGAAATTAAAAACTAATGTTTCTAGAACACAGCGGTAGCTTAGTGTTTAAGGTAGTAGACTAGTAATCAGAATGTCACTGGTTTACGACCACCACTGCCAATGTGCCAGTGTTGGGCCCCTAAACAAGATCCTTGCATTCAGTCATTGTATAAAAGTGTCTGCTAAATGGCATAAATATAAATGCAACTCAACTGGAGTTTGTAAAGGCACACACCTGGGTCTATAAGGATTAACAAATTATACTGCATTTTAAGGACAAAAACAAGCCATAAAGTCTATGACATGTCACAATAAAATTATTGCAAGGCATCAATAAGGGCAAGAATATAATACATTATCTAAGGCTTTGAGTGTTTTCTGGACCACAGTAACTTTAATTATTTTGAGAATACAGAAGCTTAGCATTGAATTTTTACTCTAAAAAAACTCCACAAGTCCTGTGCAGAATTAAAAGAACCTGGAATTTTGGCAAAGTGTCAAGACCCCTGCTAAGTAATAAAACATATGACAGACTATTGGAGCTTGCTAAGCAGCATGTAAAGGACTCAGGATAGTCTGATGACATGAAAATTAAGCACTAGGTCTGGCAAAAAACAGGCACTGCACATGACTTGGACACTGAAACATGGTGGTGGCAGCATTGTGCTATGTGGATGCTTCTAAGCAGCAGGGACAAGGAGGTAAGAATTGAAGGCCGGATGAATGCAGTTAAACACAGGAACATACCTTCTCCAGTGCATACACAAACTCAGTCGAGTTCAGAAGCTTTTAACACAACAGTGACAAATAATTCAGCTAAAAAACTTTGGGGCAAGCCATGCCATACAGGGATGACCACTGTCTGAAATTTACAGTTCTCAAGACAGGGAGAAAATTCTTTTAAAACTGTCAAAAGAGGCCGCTCAGGTGGCACAGCGGTTAAACACGCTAGCACACCAGAGCTGACATTTCGAACTCGCCATCCAACTGGGCTGAGCAGCTACACAAACAATGACTGTCTCATACAGGATGGGAAGCCGGATAGGGACCTCATAACTGATGCAATTATGACCTCTGCTGGCTGGTTGATGGCGCCTGCACAGAGACGATGAGTAATGCGTTGATCAGGGAGTGGATCTCTGTACACAAAGCTGATCTGCATATGAACTCGCCTCGTGCATGTGAAAAGATGCAGTCGGCTACTGCACGTCGGAGCGGGCGTGTGTCAGTCTCGCTCTCCTCAATCAGAAGTGAAGATCAGCATCAGTAGAGGGGAAGCATAATGCAATCGGGTAATTGGATACGACTAGATTGGGAGGAAAATTGGGAAAAATGCAAAAAAAAAAAAACTGTCAAATTAAAGACTTTACAAAACATCAAAAAGCTCACGACTTACAATGTTGTGTGGGATTTTAATTAAAACACTGTTTTTACTGCATACCTATGAACTCATACTCACTCCTAGCTAGTTTAAAACAGACCATTTTTTTCTTCTTAACCATTGTTGTGTACTTTCATGAGTATTTTGAGTCACTATCCTGCTGTAGAACCCTTTTTTTCAACTCAAACTTAGTTTTCTTACACCTGGGAGCACTTTAAGATGTTCAAGGCCTCCCCTCCCAGAAAGAGCAAAACACCCCCACAACATTATGTATCCTCCACCAGGTTTCACTGTAAACAAACGCTGGTATACATTGCCAGAGAGCTCTTAATTAGTCCATAAAACATTTTCCCATAAGTACTGTATTGTGGTTTGTCCATGTAAGTTTTGTGAAGTTCAGTTTCTTTCTTTAAGCAGTGGGATCCTCCTTGCCTTTGCCCATAACTCTCTGTTTTATCAGTATGCAGCATATGGTATTATTTAAAACCATCGCTCCAGATGTCTCCAGCTCAGCCTGAAGTTCTTTGGATTCGGTTTCTTCCTTGATAACATTTTGTACTGTTGAAGCCGGACTGCCAGGGTCTTGTAAGCTTTAGACTGCTTGAGTTTGGTGACAATAGAATTTCTGGTCTGCTCAGAGAGCTCTCTGGTATTTGCCATTGTGAACAAGGAGCAGGGAATAAAACTGGCCTTTGTAGCATCAAAGCCACCATTCATACACTAATTAAAGTCATGTGAGCTTTGACAAGGTAAGTGTAATTTCCAATTAATCACAGGTTAGTATGTATTTGTATTTTGTTCTTTGTTTCAAACTGTACAAGGGATGCCATTCATCACGTCCAAGCAGTTTCACTAAACACTTCACTTCAGGAGATATTTTACATGGCATACATTCGAGGGTACCAATAATGTTGACTACAACTGTTGAACGTGCATTTTAAGGGTTACTCCTCCTTTAAGGGTTACTCCTCTCACATGAGCTGTGCAGTTGGTCTCATAGTGACAGACCCAATAAACAGTGAGCCACAGTCATACATTCCAAAACATTATACGGGCATTTTCCATTTTCTAGTGTAATGACCACTTTCTCCCCCACATCCTTGATCTCTCTCTCTCTCTCTCTCTCTCTCTCTCTCTCTCTCTCTCTCTCTCTCTCTCTCTCTCTCTGTTTATCTTATATTAACTCTGCCTTTTTGTTAAATTGCCTTACAAACTGGTGATTGTGTTGTACCTCTTCTTTAACTGTCTGGGAATTAGAACTGTACTAGTGGGTATATGAAATGGTTTTTAGAAGCAAAGACATCCCTTGCCCCACTTCAGCACTCCTTCATGGAAATAAACACAAATGAGAAACAGAGTCAAAGCAGCCATTCGTACTGACTGGTATACAGTGTGACTCACATGTGAGGAATGTGATGGGCTGGGCTAAATAAGTTATTAATATCTTTCTCCCAAGTTCAGCTAAGTTTCCTAAGACCCAGGCAGAATCAAATATTTTTGTAAGTAGTTAACAGGTTAAGGATTTTATACTAGGGTCGTTTTAATTCACAGGCATCTCTCTCTCTCTCTCTCTCTCTCTCTCTCTCTCTCTCTCTCTCTCTCTCTCTCTCTCTCTCTCTCTCTCTCTCTCTTCTCTCTCGCCCTCCCTCTCTCATGTCTCAAAGAGAAAATGATTATAGGCGTTTTAGGTTATTATTTTTTAGGTAATTTAAGGTTAATTAAGTGCAGAATTCCATTGACACCTGATATGATAACCAGATCACCTAAAATAAACCTACACAGACGTAGAAAGAACATGCAAACTGTTTACATGCAGTGACCAGATGAATCTAATCCAGTACCCATATTACTGTTTGGCAGCCATTCACCAGCTACACATCCATCAATACTGAATTATGTAGAAAATGTCAAAAATAATTCAACAAACCTTTAGAACCACCAAGCTAGCTCAATGCATTACACTATTTTATGCATGCCCCCTGGTGGAGTAAAAGTTCACAATGCTGTCCTCCACAAAGCTTCATGATCAACAATAAACTTAGTTGATGATGAAGCAAAGGCTTTTTTGCACAGCTATAATTAAGTTTATTATAAAGTAAAGCGTGGACAGCTTGTGTTCAGACAGCTTCTAATTCTTTTAATATACTTTTAATATATTCTATATACTTTGTACAACCCCAAATCAGAAAAAGTTGGGACAGCATGGAAAATGTAAATAATAAAAAACTGAGTTTTTTTTTTTTTACATTTACTTTGACTTTTATTTCATTGCAGACAGTATGAACCTGAGATATTCCATGTTTTGTTTGGTCAACTTCATTTTATTTTTTAGAAAACATCGTTTCCTGCATTTCAGGCCTGCAACACATTCCAAAAAAAGTTGGGACAGTAAAGCATTTACCACTTTGTAATGTTTGCCATTACTTTTCATCGCACTTAAAAGACATGGTTTCTTGCCCATGTGGTTTATCAGCTATTGTTGAGTGGCAGTTCTTGATGCAATGCCATCTGAGGGATTGAAGATCACGGGCGTTCAACTTAAGCTTGCGCCCTTGGCCTTTACGTACTGAAATTCCTCCCGATTCCTTGAATCAGTTAATGATAATATGCACTGTAGAGGGAGAAATATGCAAATTCCTTCCAATCTTTTAAACATTTCAATAATGCAGTTTTCATTCTATATATATCGAGTTTCATTTTATATACAGTATATCAGTTTTCATTTTATATATATCAGTTTTCATTTTATATATATCAGTTTTCATTCCATATATATCTAGTTTAATTTTATATATATCGAGTTTCATTTTATATATATACAGTGTATCACAAAAGTGAGTACACCCCTCACATTTCTGCAAATATTTCATTATATCTTTTCATGGGACAACACAATAGAACTAAAACTTGGATATAACTTAGAGTAGTCAGTGTACAACTTGTATAGCAGTGTAGATTTACTGTCTTCTGAAAATAACTCAACACACAGCCATTATTGTCTAAATGGCTGGCAACATACAGTAAGTGAGTACACCCCACAGTGAACATGTCCAAATTGTTCCCAAAGTGTCAATATTTTGTGTGACCACCATTATTATCCAGCACTGCCTTAACCCTCCTGGGCATGGAATTCACCAGAGCTGCACAGGTTGCTACTGGAATCCTCTTCCACTCCTCCATGATGACATCACGGAGCTGGTGGATGTTAGACACCTTGAACTCCTCCACCTTCCACTTGAGGATGCGCCACAGGTGCTCAATTGGGTTTAGTCCATCACCTTTACCTTCAGCTTCCTCAGCAAGGCAGTTGTCATCTTGGAGGTTGTGTTTGGGGTCGTTATCCTGTTGGAAAACTGCCATGAGGCCCAGTTTTCGAAGGGAGGGGATCATGCTCTGTTTCAGAATGTCACAGTACATGTTGGAATTCATGTTTCCCTCAATGAACTGCAGCTCCCCAGTGCCAGCAACACTCATGCAGCCCAAGACCATGATGCTACCACCACCATGCTTGACTGTAGGCAAGATACAGTTGTCTTGGTACTTCTCACCAGGGCGCCGCCACACATGCTGGACACCATCTGAGCCAAACAAGTTTATCTTGGTCTCGTCAGACCACAGGAGGAGCTGGAATCAGGAGCCCAAATAGGAATCCAAGGTGGGGCTTTTCTGGGAACCAGAGCAGGACCCTTCATGGAAGGTGACCCTTTTGGTGAGAAAGCTGAAGAAGATGGTGAGGATGGTGAAACAGAAGAGGACTGGATTGTGAACAAAGACAAGCCCAAATATGATGAGATTTTCTACAACTTGGCACCCAGCGAGGGCAAGCTGAGTGGCACCAAAGCCAAAGACTGGATGGTAAGCACGAGGCTGCCCAACTCTGTGTTGGGTCGCATCTGGAAGCTCTCAGATGTGGATCGTGATGGCATGTTGGATGATGAGGAATTTGCCCTGGCAAGTCACCTGATTGAAGTAAAGCTTGAGGGACACGGCCTTCCCCCAGAATTACCTGCCCGCCTGGTGCCTCCATCTAAACGCAGACAAAAAGGATCCGATGCCTAGAAAATTGAAGCTGTCAATGTGGTCCATTTCAGAATGTGTGTACACTGTCTTTCTACTGTTGTAAAATATGAAGCTCTCTTTTGTATTGCTTTTGCATAATCACATTTACAAATCCACATTTTGCTAAAGCACTAAATTGCTATGACCACATACTGCCTCTGAGCAGGTATGCTTCATCATCTTTATTTTTAAAATACAAAATATGCGCTTACACAAAGTTTGCTCACACAAATGTTTACTTGATTATGCTAAGAACATTTCTTCATTAACTGTTTTAAACATTTATTAAAAGTGGAAATTTTACAACTGGTTTGGATTTTTCATTCTGCAATTTTCACAAGGGAAGTAAAGCATACCATTACAGTGCTAGACTGTAATACTGACATATTAATTCTTTAGAAGAACATGATCATTTCAACAGCAGATGCTGTAATAGTAAGAAGTACTTTAGTTCACAGAAGCTGAAGATGAGCGGCACAGTGTGTAACACTGTCGCCTCACAGCAAGAAGGTCCTGGGTTCTCCCTGTGTGCGTGGGTTTTCTCCGGGAGCTCCGGTTTCCTCCCACAGTCCAAAGATGCAGTCAGGTTAACTGGAGACACTGAATTGCCCCATAGGTGAATGGGTGTGTGTGTGTATGTGTGTCTGCCCTGCGATGGACTGGTGCCCCATCCAGGGTTTTACTGTGTGCCTTGCACCCATTGAAAAGCTGGGATAGGCTCCAGCACCTGACCACACCACACCCACCCCCCCCACCCCCGGCGACCCTAATTGGATAAGCGGTTAAGAAAGTAAGTGAGCGAGAAGCTGAAGGTGTGGCATGTTTCAATGTCTAATTAAATGGATGCAGTAAACTGTCTAGATCTACACCTTCAAAGCTTTGGTTTTCACCTTATAGCTTATACTGTTTATATCCACCTTGTATAATTGTTTTGATGTCTTTTTCTCCAAATATTAGTGTATACAGCAGATTTAGAAGGTATTTAGACTCCTTGAGAGAGTCTTTCAAAAATAATTAATTAGAAATTAAAAACTAATGTTTCTAGAACACAGCGGTAGCTTAGTGTTTAAGGTAGTAGACTAGTAATCAGAATGTCACTGGTTTACGACCACCACTGCCAATGTGCCAGTGTTGGGCCCCTAAACAAGATCCTTGCATTCAGTCATTGTATAAAAGTGTCTGCTAAATGGCATAAATATAAATGCAACTCAACTGGAGTTTGTAAAGGCACACACCTGGGTCTATAAGGATTAACAAATTATACTGCATTTTAAGGACAAAAACAAGCCATAAAGTCTATGACATGTCACAATAAAATTATTGCAAGGCATCAATAAGGGCAAGAATATAATACATTATCTAAGGCTTTGAGTGTTTTCTGGACCACAGTAACTTTAATTATTTTGAGAATACAGAAGCTTAGCATTGAATTTTTACTCTAAAAAAACTCCACAAGTCCTGTGCAGAATTAAAAGAACCTGGAATTTTGGCAAAGTGTCAAGACCCCTGCTAAGTAATAAAACATATGACAGACTATTGGAGCTTGCTAAGCAGCATGTAAAGGACTCAGGATAGTCTGATGACATGAAAATTAAGCACTAGGTCTGGCAAAAAACAGGCACTGCACATGACTTGGACACTGAAACATGGTGGTGGCAGCATTGTGCTATGTGGATGCTTCTAAGCAGCAGGGACAAGGAGGTAAGAATTGAAGGCCGGATGAATGCAGTTAAACACAGGAACATACCTTCTCCAGTGCATACACAAACTCAGTCGAGTTCAGAAGCTTTTAACACAACAGTGACAAATAATTCAGCTAAAAAACTTTGGGGCAAGCCATGCCATACAGGGATGACCACTGTCTGAAATTTACAGTTCTCAAGACAGGGAGAAAATTCTTTTAAAACTGTCAAAAGAGGCCGCTCAGGTGGCACAGCGGTTAAACACGCTAGCACACCAGAGCTGACATTTCGAACTCGCCATCCAACTGGGCTGAGCAGCTACACAAACAATGACTGTCTCATACAGGATGGGAAGCCGGATAGGGACCTCATAACTGATGCAATTATGACCTCTGCTGGCTGGTTGATGGCGCCTGCACAGAGACGATGAGTAATGCGTTGATCAGGGAGTGGATCTCTGTACACAAAGCTGATCTGCATATGAACTCGCCTCGTGCATGTGAAAAGATGCAGTCGGCTACTGCACGTCGGAGCGGGCGTGTGTCAGTCTCGCTCTCCTCAATCAGAAGTGAAGATCAGCATCAGTAGAGGGGAAGCATAATGCAATCGGGTAATTGGATACGACTAGATTGGGAGGAAAATTGGGAAAAATGCAAAAAAAAAAAAACTGTCAAATTAAAGACTTTACAAAACATCAAAAAGCTCACGACTTACAATGTTGTGTGGGATTTTAATTAAAACACTGTTTTTACTGCATACCTATGAACTCATACTCACTCCTAGCTAGTTTAAAACAGACCATTTTTTTCTTCTTAACCATTGTTGTGTACTTTCATGAGTATTTTGAGTCACTATCCTGCTGTAGAACCCTTTTTTTCAACTCAAACTTAGTTTTCTTACACCTGGGAGCACTTTAAGATGTTCAAGGCCTCCCCTCCCAGAAAGAGCAAAACACCCCCACAACATTATGTATCCTCCACCAGGTTTCACTGTAAACAAACGCTGGTATACATTGCCAGAGAGCTCTTAATTAGTCCATAAAACATTTTCCCATAAGTACTGTATTGTGGTTTGTCCATGTAAGTTTTGTGAAGTTCAGTTTCTTTCTTTAAGCAGTGGGATCCTCCTTGCCTTTGCCCATAACTCTCTGTTTTATCAGTATGCAGCATATGGTATTATTTAAAACCATCGCTCCAGATGTCTCCAGCTCAGCCTGAAGTTCTTTGGATTCGGTTTCTTCCTTGATAACATTTTGTACTGTTGAAGCCGGACTGCCAGGGTCTTGTAAGCTTTAGACTGCTTGAGTTTGGTGACAATAGAATTTCTGGTCTGCTCAGAGAGCTCTCTGGTATTTGCCATTGTGAACAAGGAGCAGGGAATAAAACTGGCCTTTGTAGCATCAAAGCCACCATTCATACACTAATTAAAGTCATGTGAGCTTTGACAAGGTAAGTGTAATTTCCAATTAATCACAGGTTAGTATGTATTTGTATTTTGTTCTTTGTTTCAAACTGTACAAGGGATGCCATTCATCACGTCCAAGCAGTTTCACTAAACACTTCACTTCAGGAGATATTTTACATGGCATACATTCGAGGGTACCAATAATGTTGACTACAACTGTTGAACGTGCATTTTAAGGGTTACTCCTCCTTTAAGGGTTACTCCTCTCACATGAGCTGTGCAGTTGGTCTCATAGTGACAGACCCAATAAACAGTGAGCCACAGTCATACATTCCAAAACATTATACGGGCATTTTCCATTTTCTAGTGTAATGACCACTTTCTCCCCCACATCCTTGATCTCTCTCTCTCTCTCTCTCTCTCTCTCTCTCTCTCTCTCTCTCTCTCTCTCTCTCTCTCTCTCTGTTTATCTTATATTAACTCTGCCTTTTTGTTAAATTGCCTTACAAACTGGTGATTGTGTTGTACCTCTTCTTTAACTGTCTGGGAATTAGAACTGTACTAGTGGGTATATGAAATGGTTTTTAGAAGCAAAGACATCCCTTGCCCCACTTCAGCACTCCTTCATGGAAATAAACACAAATGAGAAACAGAGTCAAAGCAGCCATTCGTACTGACTGGTATACAGTGTGACTCACATGTGAGGAATGTGATGGGCTGGGCTAAATAAGTTATTAATATCTTTCTCCCAAGTTCAGCTAAGTTTCCTAAGACCCAGGCAGAATCAAATATTTTTGTAAGTAGTTAACAGGTTAAGGATTTTATACTAGGGTCGTTTTAATTCACAGGCATCTCTCTCTCTCTCTCTCTCTCTCTCTCTCTCTCTCTCTCTCTCTCTCTCTCTCTCTCTTTCTCTCTCGCCCTCCCTCTCTCATGTCTCAAAGAGAAAATGATTATAGGCGTTTTAGGTTATTATTTTTTAGGTAATTTAAGGTTAATTAAGTGCAGAATTCCATTGACACCTGATATGATAACCAGATCACCTAAAATAAACCTACACAGACGTAGAAAGAACATGCAAACTGTTTACATGCAGTGACCAGATGAATCTAATCCAGTACCCATATTACTGTTTGGCAGCCATTCACCAGCTACACATCCATCAATACTGAATTATGTAGAAAATGTCAAAAATAATTCAACAAACCTTTAGAACCACCAAGCTAGCTCAATGCATTACACTATTTTATGCATGCCCCCTGGTGGAGTAAAAGTTCACAATGCTGTCCTCCACAAAGCTTCATGATCAACAATAAACTTAGTTGATGATGAAGCAAAGGCTTTTTTGCACAGCTATAATTAAGTTTATTATAAAGTAAAGCGTGGACAGCTTGTGTTCAGACAGCTTCTAATTCTTTTAATATACTTTTAATATATTCTATATACTTTGTACAACCCCAAATCAGAAAAAGTTGGGACAGCATGGAAAATGTAAATAATAAAAAACTGAGTTTTTTTTTTTTTTACATTTACTTTGACTTTTATTTCATTGCAGACAGTATGAACCTGAGATATTCCATGTTTTGTTTGGTCAACTTCATTTTATTTTTTAGAAAACATCGTTTCCTGCATTTCAGGCCTGCAACACATTCCAAAAAAAGTTGGGACAGTAAAGCATTTACCACTTTGTAATGTTTGCCATTACTTTTCATCGCACTTAAAAGACATGGTTTCTTGCCCATGTGGTTTATCAGCTATTGTTGAGTGGCAGTTCTTGATGCAATGCCATCTGAGGGATTGAAGATCACGGGCGTTCAACTTAAGCTTGCGCCCTTGGCCTTTACGTACTGAAATTCCTCCCGATTCCTTGAATCAGTTAATGATAATATGCACTGTAGAGGGAGAAATATGCAAATTCCTTCCAATCTTTTAAACATTTCAATAATGCAGTTTTCATTCTATATATATCGAGTTTCATTTTATATACAGTATATCAGTTTTCATTTTATATATATCAGTTTTCATTTTATATATATCAGTTTTCATTCCATATATATCTAGTTTAATTTTATATATATCGAGTTTCATTTTATATATATACAGTGTATCACAAAAGTGAGTACACCCCTCACATTTCTGCAAATATTTCATTATATCTTTTCATGGGACAACACAATAGAACTAAAACTTGGATATAACTTAGAGTAGTCAGTGTACAACTTGTATAGCAGTGTAGATTTACTGTCTTCTGAAAATAACTCAACACACAGCCATTATTGTCTAAATGGCTGGCAACATACAGTAAGTGAGTACACCCCACAGTGAACATGTCCAAATTGTTCCCAAAGTGTCAATATTTTGTGTGACCACCATTATTATCCAGCACTGCCTTAACCCTCCTGGGCATGGAATTCACCAGAGCTGCACAGGTTGCTACTGGAATCCTCTTCCACTCCTCCATGATGACATCACGGAGCTGGTGGATGTTAGACACCTTGAACTCCTCCACCTTCCACTTGAGGATGCGCCACAGGTGCTCAATTGGGTTTAGTCCATCACCTTTACCTTCAGCTTCCTCAGCAAGGCAGTTGTCATCTTGGAGGTTGTGTTTGGGGTCGTTATCCTGTTGGAAAACTGCCATGAGGCCCAGTTTTCGAAGGGAGGGGATCATGCTCTGTTTCAGAATGTCACAGTACATGTTGGAATTCATGTTTCCCTCAATGAACTGCAGCTCCCCAGTGCCAGCAACACTCATGCAGCCCAAGACCATGATGCTACCACCACCATGCTTGACTGTAGGCAAGATACAGTTGTCTTGGTACTTCTCACCAGGGCGCCGCCACACATGCTGGACACCATCTGAGCCAAACAAGTTTATCTTGGTCTCGTCAGACCACAGGGCATTCCAGTAATCCATGTTCTTGGACTGCTTGTCTTCAGCAAACTGTTCGCGGGCTTTCTTGTGCGTCAGCTTCCTTCTGGGATGACGACCATGCAGACCGAGTTGATGCAGTGTGCGGCGTATGGTCTGAGCACTGACAGGCTGACCTCCCACGTCTTCAACCTCTGCAGCAATGCTGGCAGCACTCATGTGTCTATTTTTTAAAGCCAACCTCTGGATATGACGCCGAACACGTGGACTCAACTTCTTTGGTCGACCCTGGCGAAGCCTGTTCGGAGTGGAACCTGTCCTGGAAAACCGCTGTATGACCTTGGCCACCATGCTGTAGCTCAGTTTCAGGGTGTTAGCAATCCTCTAATAGCCCAGGCCATCTTTGTGGAGAGCAACAATTCTATTTCTCACATCCTCAGAGAGTTCTTTGCGATGAGGTGCCATGTTGAATATCCAGTGACCAGTATGAGAGAATTGTACCCAAAACACCAAATTTAACAGCCCTGCTCCCCATTTACACCTGGGACCTTGACACATGACACCAGGGAGGGACAATGACACATTTGGGCACAATTTGGACATGTTCACTGTGGGGTGTACTCACTTATGTTGCCAGCTATTTAGACATTAATGGCTGTGTGTTGAGTTCTTTTCAGAAGACAGTAAATCTACACTGCTATACAAGCTGTACACTGACTACTCTAAGTTATATCCAAGTTTCATGTCTATAGTGTTGTCCCATGAAAAGATATAATGAAATATTTGCAGAAATGTGAGGGGTGTACTCACTTTTGTGATACACTGTATATATCAGTTTTCATTTGATATATATCAGTTTTCATTATATATATATCAGTTTTCATTCCATATATATCTAGTTTCATTTTATATATATATGGAGTTTCATTTTATATATATATATCAGTTTTCATTTTATATATATCAGTTTTCATTCCATATATATCTAGTTTCATTTTATATATATCGAGTTTCATTTTATATATATATATATCAGTTTTTATTTGATATATATCGAGTTTCATTATATATATACAGTATATATATATATATCTGTTTTCATTCCATATATATTGAGTTTCATTCCATATATATCAGTGTTTGCTTGCATTTCCTGCATATATACCACAGTACGTTTTAGAACATCGTATATGAATGTGTATATATATATATATATATATATATATATATACACATATATATATACATATATATATATATACAGTATATATGTATATATATATATATATATATATATATATATATATATATATATATATATATACAGGGGTTGGACAAAATAACTGAAACACCTGGTTTTAGACCACAATAATTTATTAGTATGGTGTAGGGCCTCCTTTTGCGGCCAATACAGCGTCAATTCATCTTGGAAATGACATATACAAGTCCTGCACAGTGGTCAGAGGGATTTTAAGCCTTGCAGGATTTATTCTTGCAGGATAGTGGCCAGGTCACTACGTGATGCTGGTGGAGGAAAACGTTTCCTGACTCGCTTCTCCAAAACACCCCAAAGTGGCTCAATAATATTTAGATCTGGTGACTGTGCAGGCCATGGGAGATGTTCAACTTCCTTTTCATGTTAATCAAACCAATCTTTCACCAGTCTTGCTGTGTGTATTGGTGCATTGTCATCCTGATACATGGCACCGCCATTGGATGCACATGGTCCTCCAGAATGGTTCGGTAGTCCTTGGCAGTGACGCGCCCATCTAGCACAAGTATTGGGCCAAGGGAATGCCATGATATGGCAGCCCAAACCATCACTGATCCACCCCCATGCTTCACTCTGGGCATGCAACAGTCTGGGTGGTACGCTTCTTTGGGGCTTCTCCACACCGTAACTCTCCCGGATGTGGGGAAAACAGTAAAGGTGGACTCATTAGAGAACAATACATGTTTCACATTGTCCACAGCCCAAGATTTGCGCTCCTTGCACCATTGAAACCGACGTTTGGCATTGGCACGAGTGACCAAAGGTTTGGCTATAGCAGCCCGGCCGTGTATATTGACCCTGTGGAGCTCCCGACGGACAGTTCTGGTGGAAACAGGAGAGTCGAGGTGCACATTTAATTCTGCCGTGATTTGGGCAGCCGTGGTTTTATGTTTTTTGGATACAATCCGGGTTAGCACCCGAACATCCCTTTCAGACAGCTTCCTCTTGCGTCCACAGTTAATCCTGTTGGATGTGGTTTGTCCTTCTTGGTGGTATGCTGACATTACACTGGATACCGTGGCTCTTGATACATCACAAAGACTTGCTGTCTTGGTCACAGATGCGCCAGCAAGACGTGCACCAACAATTTGTCCTCTTTTGAACTCTGGTATGTCACCCATAATGTTGTGTGCATTGCAATATTTTTAGCAAAACTGTGCTCTTACCCTGCTAATTGAACCTTCACACTCTGCTCTTACTGGTGCAATGTGCAATTAATGAAGATTGGCCACCAGACTGGTCCAATTTAGCCATGAAACCTCCCACACTAAAATGACAGGTGTTTCAGTTATTTTGTCCAACCCCTGTATATATATATATATATATATATATATATTTAAGCAATAGAACACGAGAGGGAGTGTGTTATTCATATACGATGTTCTAAAACGTACTGTGGTACAGTACCGCGGTGAAATTAGTTTCATATTGGACATGAGCTTAATATTTCTTTATTCTCGTTTTCGGTCAATAAACATCTAAATATTAATTAAATAGTAAGCATTTCTACCCCCGTACATGTTTAGTCATACAGAACACTCTGGAGGACTTTTGTTTTGAAATAAAGCCTCTACTCTCTATGCGGGTCCATCTCGGAAATCTTGGTAATGTTGTGTTGATGTGGCTCGTCAGAGGATTCTGAGCTAGTTGGATATAAAAAATATGGATAATTCAGGTAAAGATAAAGAGGCCATGGCTCTCATGGCAGAAGCCGAAAAGAAAGTCAAATCATCACAGTCGTTTCTTGGTTCGTTGTTTGGGTAAGCAGTCACTTTCCAAAGTAGTTTACCGGAATGTGTTAGCTTGCTAACTATATAGCAACACGACAGTTCAAATAGGAAGAGACGAAGTTTTACAAAGTATTTAAAAAGATGATACAATTTAGCATATGACACCATAACCTGAATGTAAAGACTAAGACCTAAATGTAAATCAAAATAAGGCCATAGTTCCATTACATTACATGATAAACTGTAACTGTAATGGAAAACTTATTATAAACTTACTATACCCATATTTAAAACACGAATGCGCCAGTCAGTAATCATAAATAACAAAAACATAAAGTTTAACTATATCACAACTGCTTGATGTTGTGATTGAGCAATTAAAAATCATGATGATTTATTTTTAGAGCCCTAGTGTCAGATTGCTCGGTAGCAGTTAACTATTATCCTGTTATTCAAAAGCTTTAGCTATTCGATATGTGCAAATATCAATTAGCTAAATAATATTTGAGTATTATTATATTTATTTATTTAGGATTTTAACGTCATGTTTTACACGTTTGGTTACATTCATGACAGAAACGGTAGTCACTCATCACACAAGATTCATCAGTTCACAAGTTCAATATCAAACACAGTCATGGACAATTTTGTATCTCCAGTTCACCTCATTTGCATGTCTTTGGACTGTGGGAGGAAAACGGAGCTCCTGGAGGAAACCCACGCAGACATGGGGAGAACATGCAAACTCCACACAGAGGGGACCCTGACCGCCCCACCTGGGGATCGAACCCAGGATCTTCTTGCTGTGAGGCAACAGTGCTATGCACTGAGCCACTGTGCCCCCCGCTGTGTTGTTGTAATCATATAGTAAAGTAACAATACTATTACATCTGTGTATACGCCTGCCTGGCTGTGTAATTTTAAATATAAGCTCATGTAAGTCAATTTGTTTTCTCAGGGGCTCTTCAAAGATGGAGGAGGCATGTGACATGTATGGACGAGCTGCTAACATGTTTAAGATGGCAAAGAACTGGAGTGGTAATTAGTTTAAATATTTAAACTGACACCTCAGCCATTAAGGACGGGAAATAATTCAATAAATAGTCCCCTGTACAATTAGATTCATTAAGATCTTTTTGTGTTTTAGCTGCAGGAAATGCCTTCTCCCAGGCTGCCCTTCTTCACTTGCAGATGCAGAGCAAACATGATGCTGCAACCAACTTTATTGACGCTGGAAATGCCTTTAAAAAAGCAGATCCACAAGGTTTGTAATTATCATTCCCTAATTACTATGGATCTTGTAATCGTTGGATCTTGTAATTGTTAAATATTAATTTAGTCTAAACATGTTAATGCTGTAAATAAAAATTGTAGTATTGTCTTAAATAAATAAGTGTCACATGAAAGTAATATGCTTTCTACTGTGTTTACAGAAGCCATAAACTGCTTGATTAGGGCCATCGAGATTTACACAGATATGGTGAGTCTTTAAACGACTTTGTTCCAAAAGCAACTGACCTAGTGTTAGTGGTTTCATTTATAAAGTGACAAGCAATTGTGTGTTGTTGTTATATGTTGATTCGACATACAGAAGATGTACGCAACTTGTTTGTAACCTCGACCATATGGTTTTAGAGTTAATGGACAGATAGACAGTTGTATGCAAAAGTTTGGGCACTTTTGTCAAGTTGAATATTAATTATTAGATGAAATTAAATTAACCTAATTAAATTAAGCAATCTATTTTAAAGAGATCATTCTCCAAGTGGTAATGTACAGTTACATTATATTTGATCATCTTCAGCGGAAAGAAATAGTAATTTTAAATGTGCAACTGTTTGGATGCTCTAAGTCAGAAGACTGTTGGGGGCATTGTGATTTTTGAAATTGATCATAGAGGATTTGAAGGTAGTGGATTTAAAGACTGGGGGGGGGCTTTAGCGATTGATCTGTCTGTTTAAGGTACGGCTACATTAGTACATTAATTTGGCCACTCATGCCCTTTTTTGTTGCAGTGGTATTGCTCTTGTGCTTTGGATTGTTATCTTGTGACATCGCCCTATTGCACTTGTATTTTACATAATGGACTAAAGAGCAGACATTCTCCATTTGGATTTTCGAGTAAAAAGCAGAATTCGTCGTTCTCTACTGTGTTTGACTTTTGGTTTGATCTTAAAATGCTGTGGTAACTTTACAGCAGATCTAACAGGACTCATTTCTTTCTAATGTTTCACTTTCACTTTCCATAGAACATTTTGGTTAGCAGTGGTTATAGTGTAGAATTTTTGGTCACTTTTCAGACCAGGACATGCACAATTTTTTTATAAAACAGGCATCTTAAAGCAATTTTTGGGTAGTTGGGCTTAATTGTTTGATTTATTATGTAAATTATATTGTAGTATATTGTTTAAAAAGTGCAATTCTCTAATTCTTAAAGTCTATAAAGGGATAGACTTTAAACACACTAAATCATTATCTACTATATAAAAAACTGTATATTATTTATTTTCCGTTTATCTCCTAATTAAAACTTATCACCAGATGGCAGTTGCAGCTACAGGGGTTGGACAAAATAACTGAAACACCTGGTTTTAGACCACAATAATTTATTAGTATGGTGTAGGGCCTCCTTTTGTGGCCAATACAGCGTCAATTCGTCTTGGAAATGACATATACAAGTCCTGCACAGTGGTCAGAGGGATTTTAAGCCATTCTTCTTGCAGGATAGTGGCCAGGTCACTACGTGATGCTGGTGAAGGAAAACGTTTCCTGACTCGCTTCTCCAAAACACCCCAAAGTGGCTCAATAATATTTAGATCTGGTGACTGTGCAGGCCATGGGAGATGTTCAACTTCACTTTCATGTTCATCAAACCAATCTTTCACCAGTCTTGCTGTCTGTATTGGTGCATTGTCATCCTGATACACGGCACCGCCATTGGATGCACATGGTCCTCCAGAATGGTTCGGTAGTCCTTGGCAGTGACGCGCCCATCTAGCACAAGTATTAGGCCAAGGGAATGCCATGATATGGCAGCCCAAACCATCACTGATCCACCCCCATGCTTCACTCTGGGCATGCAACAGTCTGGGTGGTACGCTTCTTTGGGGCTTCTCCACACCGTAACTCTCCCGGATGTGGGGAAAACAGTAAAGGTGGACTCATCAGAGAACAATACATGTTTCACATTGTCCACAGCCCAAGATTTGCGCTCCTTGCACCATTGAAACCGACGTTTGGCATTGGCACGAGTGACCAAAGGTTTGGGTATAGCAGCCCGGCCGTGTATATTGACCCTGTGGAGCTCCCGACGGACAGTTCTGGTGGAAACAGGAGAGTTGAGGTGCACATTTAATTCTGTCGTGATTTGGGCAGCCGTGGTTTTATGTTTTTTGGATACAATCCGGGTTAGCACCCGAACATCCCTTTCAGACAGCTTCCTCTTGCGTCCACAGTTAATCCTGTTGGATGTGGTTTGTCCTTCTTGGTGGTATGCTGACATTACCCTGGATACCATGGCTCTTGATACATCACAAAGACTTGCTGTCTTGGTCACAGATGCGCCAGCAAGACGTGCACCAACAATTTGTCCTCTTTTGAACTCTGGTATGTCACCCATAATGTTGTGTGCATTGCAATATTTTGAGCAAAACTGTGCTCTTACCCTGCTAATTGAACCTTCACACTCTGCTCTTACTGGTGCAATGTGCAATTAATGAAGATTGGCCACCAGACTGGTCCAATTTAGCCATGAAACCTCCCACACTAAAATGACAGGTGTTTCAGTTATTTTGTCCAACCCCTGTATGTCCTTGTAGTTTTTTGTGTTGTATTTAAAGGCACCGTAAAGATGCATTGCTGCTGTGCTTATTTACATTCAAGAAGATAGCTAACCCTGTATTTGTGACTAAAACCTTTTTTAAACAGTATTATTTATATTAATTAATACATAAAAATGCCTTGTGTCATAGGGCCGTTTCACAATTGCGGCAAAGCATCATGTGACCATTGCGGAGATTTATGAGACTGAGCTTGTTGACATTGAAAAGGTAAGACTTGTTTCATGTCTGTGTAATTGTGTTTAATACATATTGAAGAAATTAGACAGTAAACTAAACACTGGACAGCCCTAATAAATAAAAGTCTGCAAAGATCAAGTGTTACTCCAATAAATGTTTTTTCCGTTTGTAATTTTAATACACAGTTGTCCCATGGAGGATAATTTAAATGATCCAAATGCATAATAAAGTTTTGTGGTTTGGGTTATAACAGCAGCCACTCTAAATCTATAAATAGAACTGGCATATACACATTGAGGAGGGGTAGGGATGAGTTAGAATTCAACACTTTACTACTCAGAGGTGTGTGAAAAAGATGTAGTAATTTGAAATTCTTGAAGTAATGCCTGATAAATACCTGTTGACATCCAGTTCATTTTAACCCTGTTTTGAGGGCTGAACTTTAATGCTATTTTAGTCCAAAAATATGTCATTCAAAAAAAAATGTTCCCTTTCTTATTCAGAGTACCCTATTGGTGTTATATGCCCTCTTGTTTAAATGGCATGTTCCCACATTTTTCATTCAAGGAAATACTATACAGGAAAATATTATACAGTTTATATGAATCTAACCTAAATATACAAGATGAATTGTTTTCTGTCCTAGGCCATAGCTCACTATGAGCAGGCTGCTGATTACTACAAAGGAGAGGAGTCCACAAGGTTAGCCAATTCTTTTTTGTTTATTATTTCTATTTTTCTGTTTTTTATTTACAAAATTATACATATATATATTTACATTTACATTTTCGGCATTTAGCAGACGCTCTTATCCAGAGCGACTTACAGTAGTGCTTCCATAGTAAACATTTCATTACTCATGTTTAAGTAGACAACAGTCCAAGAACACACATCAGCTCAAACCTGTTAGAACCAAAGGGTTTTTTTTTTTTTTTTTAATTAAGAAATGGAAAAGTGCAAGTCAGCTTAAGTGCTCAGTAAAAAGGTGGGTTTTTAATCGTTTTTTAAAGATGGCAAGAGACTCAGATGTTCGGACAGACAGAGGAAGTTCGTTCCACCATTTGGGTGCCAGTACAGAGAAGAGCCTTGATGCTTGTCTTCCTCTAGTCCTGGGTAGATAGATATAGGTATGTAGGTGTGGTAGAGAGAAATAAAATGTTGATTTTTTTTTTTTACTTTTTTTTTTTTGGCAGCTCAGCTAACAAATGTCTTCTTAAAGTTGCCACATATGCTGCACAGCTGGAACAGTACCCAAAAGCTATTGAAATATATGAGCAGGTAAGTGTACCATCTTTGTGAAACCTACCCCATCGCTACCACTTATGTAAAACGGTTATGACATACTTGACACACTAAATTATTTCAGACCATTAATCAAAACATATTCCCCTTTGTGAAAAGTAAAGGCCGTGCTTGTTTACCTAAACTGATCACCAAATTTAACTGGTAAGCCAATTTAGCTAATCGAACAGAGCCAGCCCTCCAGAGTATAATTTGTATTTATCTCGGTGGGTAGCACTGTCGCCTCACAACAAGAAGGTCCTGGGTTCGATTCCCAAGTGAAGCGGTCTAGGTCCTTTCTGTGTGGAGTTAGCATGTTCTCCCCATGTCTGTGTGGGGTTCCTCCATATGCTCCGGTTTCCATGCAAGTGAGGTGAATTGGAGATACAAAATACATAAATGTGTTTGACTTTAAAAAAAAAAACTTGCCCAGGTGGCACAGCGGGATATTTTGCTAGCACACCAGCGCCGAGATTCTGAACTCTTCGATTCAAAACTCGGTGTTGCCACCGGTTGGCTGGGCACCATCTAGCGGGCTTAATTGGCAGTGCCTGCAACAGACACTGATTGGCCACCGTGTGGTGGGGTCTTCACGGGCTGTGCAAGGACCCTGATTAGCAGATAGAAGCGCCTGTGCAGAAGGGGTCCTCTAGGACTGCGCACGTGTCGAAAGAGGCGTGAGCAGCAACATACCCCCCATGGATGCAGCCAGGAATCCCCAGCAGCGGAAGACAGATTGACTATGCTAAATTTGGAGAAAAAATACATAAATGTATAGAAAAAAAACTTAAACTGATAAAGCCAGTGATTGTGTAGCCAGTGATTACCTGTCCTGTCATGAATGTAACCAAAGTGTGTAAAACATGATGTTAAAATCCTAATAAGTAAATAAATAAGGTGGTTTCTCAGCACAATATGGCATAACAAGAGCCACAGACTGCCATCAGTAATCAACTGGCCCTTGTGCAGGTGTTTCAGTTAGCCAGCAGAGGCCATAATTGAATGGCAAAAATGTGGAACTTCGTATGGCTTTAATTCAGTAGACATGCTGCTTTAAGACCTGAAATAACGAAGGAGGGGAGATACCGAAAGCAAAAAAAAAGAAGACTTGTTCATGATGGTCCTTAAAAATTGATCAGGCTGGGAATGGAGGAATCGAGATGAAGTGTCATTTGACATTTTATGCCTAGTTACATAAACAATAGTTTTTAATATTACACTGGTCTAAATGTTATTATACCTACTCATTTTTTTTACCTTTCCACCTGATTTGTATGTGTGTTTGCAATTTGTATTGCAGGTAGCAACACATGCGATGGACAGCACTTTGCTAAAATACAGTGCCAAGGACTACTTTTTTAAGGCAACTCTCTGCCACTTCTGTGTTGACATGCTTAATGCCAAGGTTAGATCCATATTAAAAATATATAATTTTAGCATTATATTTATACCTATGTCATGTTTGCTCAATTAATCTCACATCCTCTGCCTTCTTTGTCAATAGCTTGCTCTGCAGAAGTATGAGGAAATGTTCCCAGCTTTTTCAGACTCCCGTGAATGCAAATTAGTCAAGGTGAGTTTTGAATTGTTGAATTGTTAATATAGCCAGAAGTGATTAGCTTATGTCACTGGCAGCCTGTGATGTCAATGTTTCCAGCAGTGTTTCTCTAGATGAACACTACTGGGTGAAGGTGAGCTGCTGGTACCTGGACCATCCACATATAGTTGAAGTCATAAGTTCGCATACACCTGAGCCACATCCATTTAAACTTAGTTAGTCACAATTCCTGACATTAATCATATTACACATTCCCTCTCTTAGGTCAATTAGGATCACTACTGTATTTTTAAAATATCAAGTCAAAATTTATATTTGTATAGTGCTTTTTACAGTTGACGTTGTCTCAAAGCAACTTTACAGACTGACCAAAAAACAACACCTACGAGCAAGCCAGTGGGAAGGAAAAACTCCTTAAGAGAAACCATCCTCTTTAACTTGGGTGGCCTAGTGGATCACTGAGTTCATTAGAATGTGAAACATAACAGAGTTCATCATCTTTCAGTTCAGTCTGTGGTGAAATAAAGTCTGTTAGAGAGTCTCTTGGCATTGTGAGTGTGGTCACTGCTGATTTGTAACACATGATGGCCTTAAACCTACTTGCTTTGCCTTAGGTCGGTGAAAGAGCAATTTCAGGTCACATGAGAGTAATCTCGGAGTACAGAACACAGAAGAAGTAGTTTAAGTTTGATTCTAACAAAAACATTAATGATAAGATGTCAACAGTGCAGAATATTGTTCGAGATTCCATCCCCTAAATATTACAGCTTAACTGAAAGAGATATTTCCTGGTTTGTAAAGACTAATCAAAAGCCTAAGTAAATAAATAACCGAAATTAAATCCTAAACATAGGCAGGTACATTTTTCTGAAGTTGTGGGACCATGTATGAGAACCCTCTTTTCCTGCTGTGAATTTTTAATCTCTGTATTCTGTGAACGAAGTAAAGGTGCAGGGTTGTAGTGTTCAGTTCACTTAAATACCGTGGTGCCAGGCCATGTAGCGCATTATAGATGAGTAAAAGGATTTTCTAATTAATGCAGAATTTAATTGGAAGCCAGTGCAGAGATGATAGAGTGGGACTAATATAATCAAAGTTTCTAGTTCAAGTTAGCACTCAAGCTGCTGCATTTTAAACCAACTGGAGCTTGTTTATGAAACTACCAGAACATGCAGTGAGGAGAGCATTGCAACAATCTAACAATAAGTTGATTCCTTCTGATAGAACTGGTGATACTGAGTTAGTTTTGTAAACCTCCTTGCTTGCCCATGCTTTTTCAGTTCTGCCTGTAATTTTTAATGGGATTGGAAAAAAAAAAAAAGAATAAAAGTAATGTTGAAGTCCTTTGTACATGCAACTAAAAGAAGGCTTTCAGGGTCTGTTATTGTGCCAGCTGTAAGAGACTTGTGGACACCTTTGTTGTGAAGACGTCAGGATAAAGAAGGCCCTCCAAGCAATGATTATAGAGATCTGTTTTGTGGAGGGCTGGAAGGGCTGCAGCAAAAAGCAGCTTTAGAAGCAAAAGCCTGAATGTAGGAGACCAGAAAAAAAGAGACTTTTGAGTAGCTTTAAAAAATCCTCTGGGACACACTCTAGTGATTAGCCATCAAAAATTAAGTAGTTTTTAGATTAATGTTTTTGTGTCAAGGGTTTTAGTAAACAAATAGTTATTAGTAACAGACTGGTGTGCACTTAATTTGCATAGTAATTCTCTTTTATAGAAACTTCTTGATGCGTATGAGGAGCAGAATGTTGATGTATATACTGACTCGGTAAGTAAGTCTTCTGACAAAAAATCTGCATATAACATACACTGCTTTGTCAAAAAAAATGTCTCTAGTATTTTGTTGGTCTGCTTTTAACTTTGATTACAGTACAAATGTAGTTTAAAGCAGTTGTCTTTGCTTACATTTGCTGAGCAATAAGAATTGAACACTCAGAGACATTGACCAAAACCTTAAGCTTAATCAAACATGATAAGGTTTCAGTTTGTTCAAAAGTATTCAGAGGCCTGCAGAATTCTGGAAAAAGTTCTTAGTGTTAAGGCAAAAACAGCCTAGTTGTATAAAATGTTTACACCCCCCCTGTTAAAATGACAGGTTGTTGTGATGTAAAAAAAATCAGACCAAGATAAATAGTTTCAGAATATTTTCCTCCTTTAAATCTAGATCTAACACAGATCATTTAGTGGGAAAACTAAAAATAAATAAATAAATAAAAAGAAAAATATGTGGCTGCATAAGTATGTACATCCTTTTATAACTGGAGATGTTCCGAATTTACAAATCACACATTTGGTGACCTGGATTATGGACTACCCTGCTGGCAGACCACAGTATTTAAGCTGTATTTCGGAGACTGCAATTAGCAGCACAGGAGCACCACAAGGGACTGCACCTTCACCTTTCATGTGCACACTATACAAATTAGATATTAATAACAACTCTGGGACATACAAAATTTTCAGATGACACTGTAATTGTTGGGTGTGTCAGGGGTGGACAGGAGGAGGTGTACAGAAGCCTGGTGGATGACTTTGTTGCTTGGTGCTGGTTGAATCATCTGCAGTTAAACACACCAAGACCAAATAGATGGTGGTGTACTTTCATAGACCTCTAAGTATCTCACTCTGATTGAAAAAGTAGACTGGTCAGAAATCACAGACAGTATATACAGTAAGGCTCTAATGGCAAAGCTGGCTCTTTTTCCTGAGAAGGCTGGGGTCCTTTAACATATGTAGGAAACTCTTACAGGTCAGTCCATGGTTGCCAGCATTCTATTTGCTGTGGTGTGCTGGCAAGGCAGCTTTAAAAGGAGAAATACAACATGCTTGGACAAACTGGTCAGGTGAGCTTGAGCGGTGGACATTACTGGCCATGTGACTGTGAAAAGGACTGTGTAAACTGCTTTTCATTATGGACAATGTCAATCACCCATTGCACACAATTATCCTGAACAGAGTGTGTTTAGTGGCAGGCTGCTGTCAGAGCTGCTGAGCGGACAGGCTCAGAGGATCATTTGTCCCCAGAGCCTTTAGGCTCTTTAACGCCTACTCGGAAGACTTGAGTGTCTTAGACTTGTGTGTATATGTATGTATGTATGTACAGTATGTATGTGTGCACATGTGTGAAAAATGGGCCAAAAAAGACTGCCAAGTCAGGATGACAGCTACCCATAAAATGCTGCCCTAAAATCAGACGGTGTTTCAACTAAGTATTAGTTTAAGGGTGTACATATTTATGCAACCACAGTATTGTATGGTTTTTTGGGCACCTAGATGAACTGAGTGGGAAGCCGGGCCAGGGACTCCTCATAACCGATGCAATTACGCCCTCTGCTGGCTGATTAATGGCACCTGGGTCAGGGTCGAGGAATAATGCTTTGCTCAGGGTGTGGCTCCCCCGTACACAAAGCTGATCCGCATATAAACTTGCCTCATGCAGGTCAAAAGATGCAGTCGGCTACTGCACGTGTCTGAGGGGGCGCTCCTCAGTTGGGGCGCTCCTCAGTCAGCAGTGGAGGGTAGTGTTGGTAGAGGGGAAGCATAATGCAATCAGGGATACGATAGTCAGGATACGACTAAATTAGGGAGAAAATTTTGAAAAAAAAAATGCAAAAAAAAAAGATTTATGAAATGATTGAGCTTGGTCTACTTAAAAAAAATCACAAAACCCAGCTTTTTATCAGATGTGTATAGACTCTTTATAAACACTGTATGTGTAAAACATGGTGGTTATGGCCTAGGGTGGTGATGTACCTATGCTGTAGCTTGGTAAATATATAAAAAGGTAAATATTCAAAATGATAGTGCTAATGTTATTTCTTAGTTTTTCTCCTCTTTTCCTCTATATCCTTAGGTGAAGGAATACGATACAATCTCACGACTGGATCAGTGGCTCACCACCATGTTGCTGCGCATTAAAAAAACCATAGAGGAGGACGACAGTGACCTTCGTTAACAGCGTTCTCTTCCCTAGTCTTGTTTTTTTTGTTCTAACTTTGCTGTTAATTTTTTTCTTATTTTTCTTACTAGCAGTTAGGTGACTTCTGTCTTTGAGGCCCAGCTGCCTCTAATTGCTTAAAGTGTATATAGGCCTGAGTTCAAAAAATGAAGAACACTAATACATTACATACTGGAGCAGTGTTCTAAAAGTGCCATAGATTTGTTACCAGCAGTAATGTGTGGAGTGCTGTGCACACGTTGCCTTTGAATTCTTGCTTTCTGCTCATTGCATTGAGCAGTTTTACTACTATGCACAAAATGCTTTTTGATTTATTCTTATTTTTGTTTTGTTTTTAGGTATGCCATTATAAAATCCTTAAAATATACTATTATTGAAAAAGCTTTTTCATGACATACCTCATGCAAATTATGTATTTGTTAACTTCTTAATTATTGATTTAAAGTGTAAGTGGTTAATTTCTTTTTCCAAGGAAAGTGAAATTAATGAACTGCACACATTTTAAAATTATAAGCACAATACTGAAATTCATACATATTAAAATCTAAGGAATGACACAATGGTTTAATTGACTTGCTGCATTATTCATGAAACAAGACTAAGCAGTTTACTTACAATATATTAACAAGTAATAAAGGTTAATGAATAATGTACTGACTATTGAACTTGGGTGTTACAGTAACACCTGTTGTTTACAGATGTATAATATACAGGGGTTGGACAAAATAACTGAAACACCTGTCATTTTAGTGTGGGAGGTTTCATGGCTAAATTGGACCAGTCTGGTGGCCAATCTTCATTAATTGCACATTGCACCAGTAAGAGCAGAGTGTGAAGGTTCAATTAGCAGGGTAAGAGCACAGTTTTGCTCAAAATATTGCAATGCACACAACATTATGGGTGACATACCAGAGTTCAAAAGAGGACAAATTGTTGGTGCACGTCTTGCTGGCGCATCTGTGACCAAGACAGCAAGTCTTTGTGATGTATCAAGAGCCACGGTATCCAGGGTAATGTCAGCATACCACCAAGAAGGACAAACCACATCCAACAGGATTAACTGTGGACGCAAGAGGAAGCTGTCTGAAAGGGATGTTCGGGTGCTAACCCGGATTGTATCCAAAAAACATAAAACCACGGCTGCCCAAATCACGGCAGAATTAAATGTGCACCTCAACTCTCCTGTTTCCACCAGAACTGTCCGTCGGGAGCTCCACAGGGTCAATATACACGGCCGGGCTGCTATAGCCAAACCTTTGGTCACTCGTGCCAATGCCAAACGTCGGTTTCAATGGTGCAAGGAGCGCAAATCTTGGGCTGTGGACAATGTGAAACATGTATTGTTCTCTGATGAGCCCACCTTTACTGTTTTCCCCACATCCGGGAGAGTTACGGTGTGGAGAAGCCCCAAAGAAGCGTACCACCCAGACTGTTGCATGCCCAGAGTGAAGCATGGGGGTGGATCAGTGATGGTTTGGGCTGCCATATCATGGCATTCCCTTGGCCCAATACTTGTGCTAGATGGGCGCGTCACTGCCAAGGACTACCGAACCATTCTGGAGGACCATGTGCATCCAATGCTTCAAACATTGTATCCTGAAGGCGGTGCCGTGTATCAGGATGACAATGCACCAATTCACACAGCAAGACTGGTGAAAGATTGGTTTGATGAACATGAAAGTGAAGTTGAACATCTCCCATGGCCTGCACAGTCACCAGATCTAAATATTATTGAGCCACTTTGGGGTGTTTTGGAGAAGCAAGTCAGGAAACGTTTTCCTCCACCAGCATCATGTAGTGACCTGGCCACTATCCTGCAAGAAGAATGGCTTAAAATCCCTCTGACCACTGTGCAGGACTTGTATATGTCATTTCCAAGACGAATTGAAGCTGTATTGGCCGCAAAAGGAGGCCCTACACCATACTAATAAATTATTGTGGTCTAAAACCAGGTGTTTCAGTTATTTTGTCCAACCCCTGTATATTTCATTGCAATGCAGTACCACATCCCAGGCTGCTGGAAAACTGAGTACTGGCATTCATGTGGATGTTAATTTATATATTTTTGTTTATGCATTTCTCCATGGAGGCCCCAACTTGCAATTTACAGGATCTGATGCTGTGGCACAAGAATTAGGCAGGTTGTTTTAATGTTATGGCTAATGGGTGTATACTGTGTTGAACAAAGTGTTGTTACAAATACTTATCACAACGATAATTACATTTATGGTAAATCTTTTTTACACATTAGATGGAATAGCATTTACAGAAGAACAATTTAAACTTCCCCAAACTTCCCCCCAAACTTCCTTTTTTTTTTCTAATTAGAGAAACTGTGCAACTTTCTTTAGCCAGTGATTAAATGAAAGTAGGGAAACACGTGTAGAATATATAGTGGGACATTCCCTAAACATGACACAGCTTAGCAGGAGTCATGTACTGGTGGGATTTACAACTCCAAATTAGAAAAAGTGGTAAAGGCATAAAAGCAGTTTTTTCTACATTTACTTTGACTAATTTTTAATTGCAGACAGAATGAATCCAATATATTTTATGCTTTGTCTGGTCTGCTTCATTTCATGTGTTAGTATACGTCCATTCCTACATTCCAGGTCTGCAACACATTCCAAAAAGTTGGGATGGGGCAGTTTAGGGCTAGTTAAAAATATTTAAACGTTTAAAAACAGTGTTAAGGAAAGCTTGAAATGGATTTGCATATTTCTCCTTCTGCAGTGCATAATATCATTAAACGATGTAAAGAATGTGAGGAAATTTCAGTGCATAAAGGGCAATGGCACAAGCCTAAGCTGAACACCAGTGATCTCAAATCCTACAGTGCTGAGTTACATTAACAAATGCCACTTAGAACTTTACTGTATTCTCTGGACTCCGAGGCATTTGGGATGGACCATCACACAGTGGAAACGTGTATTGTGGTCAGACAAATCAGTATTCTAGATCTTTTTTTGGTCTTTAGTCTGTGTTCCAGACCATCCAGACTGTTAACAGTAACAAGTCCAAAAGCCAGGGTCTGTCATATGATGTGGTTGTCTCAATGCCCTTGGCAAAGACCGGATCTGCATATCGCAACTGCATCCTCTGTACGCCACAGCTCTCTGCCCATTTTATCATTATATTGTTAATAATGCAGTAGTATTGTCATAGCCAGGAATTGAGGGAAAAATCATTCTATCTTTGGTTATTTTTCACTAATACTATTTATACTGTTATTTCTAAATATTACAAAAAGCCCACATCATCATAACTTTATAACATAATTAAAGCTCTAATATTTTCCATAATGTAGACATCAAACCAGGGGATGAAAGGGGCACTGCCAGTGATTATGTGACAGCTAACCTTTGCATTTGCTTTTGATCACTTACTAACAACAAAGCAGTCGCCAGCCAATTTGTCAAAAAAGGCTGAAGCCCTCTGGTTCCCAGGTAAGAAAAAAAAAAGAGGACAAAAGACAGTAAAAGATAGAGCTAATGTAACGTGATGAATGAACACTTTATCAGTATTAGTTACCATCGGATCTGCATGCATCAGCATTTCATTCGGGGTTAAATGCAAGCAAGCGGCAAAGCATCAACCCAGTTTATTTCTGCACATGCACAAATATTTGCTATTTTGCTTTTAAATGCCTTATTTTTACCATTCCTTGTGACTGTGGGTGGTACGTGTATCCCTAGCCTTTGCTTAATTGTCAGTGCCTGTTCTATCCTTTGTATGGTGGCAATTACAAAGTGTCCTCCATTGTCTGAACTTATTTTTTTCTGGAATTCCAAACCTCAGAAATACTTCCCTCAGTGGGAACTTTGCTGCCAATTCTGCGTCCATTTTTACTATGGGCTGAACCTGACCACTATTACTAAGATGCATCAGTATTTTTCTACTCTTTGGACTAAATCTACATAGTCCATAATGAAATGACAGAACGGACCATCTGGTACTGGTATCTGCCCTATAGCTGCTATAAAGGACGCAAGCTCATTCACATGTTAAAAAGTGTAGTCCCTCAGGACCACCACAGAGCAGGTATTATTTGGGTGGTGGATCATTCTCAGCACCGCAGTGACACTGACATGGTGGTGGTGTGTTAGTGTGTGTTGTGCTGGTATGAGTGGATAAGACACAGCAGCACTGCTGGAGTTTTTAAACACCTCACTGTCACTGCTGGACTGAGAATAGTCCACCAACCAAAAACATCCAGCCAACAGCGCCCTGTGGGCAGCGTCCTGTGACCACTGATGAAGGTCTAGAAGATGACCAACTCAAACAGCAGCTATAGATGAGCGATCGTCTCTGACTTTACATCTACAAGTTGGACCAACTAGGTTGGAGTGTCTAATAGAGTGGACAGTGAGTGGACACTGTATTTAAAAACTCCAGCAGTGCTGCTGTGTTTGATCCACTCATACCAGCACAACACACACTAACACACCACCACCATGTCAGTGTCACTGCAGTGCTGAGAATGATCCACCACTTAAATAATCCCTGCTCTGTGGTGACCATTGAAGAACAGCATAAAAGGGGGCTAACAAAGCATGTAGAGAAACAGATGGACTACAGTCAGTAATTGTAGAACTAGAAAGTGCTTCTATATGGTAAGTGGAGCTGATAAAATGGACATTGAGTGTTGAAACAAGAAGGTGGTTTTAATGTTATGGTTGATCGGTGTAGACAATGATTGGCTTGTCTGTTGTGCTTGGTAGTTTATGCCGTCTGCTGCTAGCTTAGATTCTTGATCCACACAATTGTTTCCTGTAATTACTACTGAGTCATATCCTGTATGTATTTCAGCCAGTTGGGCTGAGCACAGTTGTGGTACACTTGTTTTCTCTTTTACTTCAAATGTCTCTGATTTATGCATGTTAACTGAGACGTACTGTACAACTGCATGGCCAGCTCATATGCTTTTAGGTCCTTTAAAGCATGACCTGTCCACAAAGAAAATCATGTCACTGTCAAACAGCAGTGTGGACTGCATATCTTCCCTGGGTTTCAAGAAGACTGCTTTATGTCGGGAGTCACCTTTTGTTGAGCTGAATTTACTTGTGAACATTTGTGTATAGACAATTCAGGTGCGGACAAGATAATATTGTATCCTGTTCTCCAAGCATTAGTAATTACGAAAAATAAGCTTGTTAATAACGCATGTAACGCATGGTTATTATACAACTCTACCTTGTGGCCCATTATAAATGAGGTAGCTTTATCATATACAAATAGAGCCGGACGGTTCCTGAATCACCCGGGTTAATGATTCGAATCTTCATACTGAATCAGAAATCATGAGTCCGAAATCTCAATTAACCCGGATCCTATGAGTCCTCTGACTGGCTGCTGTTAAGTACACAAGGCGAGTGAGCAATCATCATCAGATGATTTGGCTGAACCGGCTTCACTCCAGTCTGTGAATCTTAGTAATAAGTTACATATTCCAATAAGCGGTTAAACACACTGGTGTTCATTATATGGCAGATTTTATGCACATGCTATTATTATTATTATTATTATTATCAGTAGTAGTATCAATAGATTAGTAATGCAGCATATTTTCATGTGCGAAACAACAACAAAATATAGTTATATTATTATTAAAATGCAAATGCTTACAGGCTACTTTAGGACTGTACCACTTAAGGAGTATCATAGTCCTTCCCCCATGGTAATTTATTGACTGTTTGTTTTGGTGCCACTGTGGCTGCCTGACTGGGTCAAGTTACCATGGTAATTTGTTGTTAACCATCCCCCTTGAACCCTTGATCCATTAATAGTCCCATCTGATTGGTAGGTGAGTCCACCCCCCCTCTCCTTGTCACTATCCCCCATGATCAAGATTCAATTTAGAAAAAAGTGTCAACCTGTTACTGACAAGAGAAGTGTGTGAGGTGCCAAGAGAATTAAGAGAGAATGATTTATTTACAAAAGATGAGTGCACAGAAGACAAGTGATATTTGGATGCATTTTCATGCAGTAAATCAATCGCAATCAAGATGTCAGTACAAGTGACTCAAGTGAACCGGATCAGATTACTGAGTGACTTAGATTAACCCAGACATCCCAAGTCTCCCAGAAGTTCCGGGAGTCTCCCACATATACATAGCGATGCCCGCAAGTCAGATAAAATCTCCCGGAATCTAGAACGAGCGGCCAAGAGCGCACACACACGCGCACGCAGGCGACACAGACTTTTTTCCTCCATCGTGTATTAAATCCGTTATCTGATATACAATCTAGCGCACTGTGTAGGGAACATAAATCAATTGTCTAATATACTATCTAGTGTACTATGTAGGGAACATAAATCCGTTATCTGATATACAATTTAGTGCACTATGTAGGGAACATAATTAATTATGTAATACACTATCTAGTGCACTATGTAAGGAACACAAATCATCATCTGGTTATACTTTCTAGTGCACTATGTAGTGAACATGAATGCTATCTAGTGCACTATGTAGAGAACATAAATCCGTGATCTGATATACAATCTAGTGCACTGTGTAGGGAACATAAACCAATTGTCAAATTCACCATCTAGTGCACTACGTAGGGAACATAAATTCATATCTAAAATACTATCTAGTGCACTATGTAGGGAACATAAATCCGTTATCTGATATACAATTTAGTGCACTATGTAGGGAACCTAAATCCGTTAACTAATATGCTACCTAAAGCATTATGTAAGAAACATAAGTCTATTATCTAGTACACTATCTAGTGCACTAAGTAAGGAACAGAAATTCTTTTCTAATATACAATCTAGTGCACTATGTAGGGAACATAAATCTATTGTCTTTCACACTATCTAGTGCACTATGTAGAACACATCGGGGGTCGGTGTCGAGGTCCGGGGGTACCTCCCTGAAATGAGTTTTTGAGTTTTTGCAACTTGGGATGTCTGTTAACCCGAGTCCATAAAATGAACCGAATTTACCAGCAAAAGCTCCTGGGTGCATGACTAGCAAACAAAAAAAACAAACAAACGTCAGTTAGGATTTCAGTTTTTAAATACCGTCTTCTCAACTGGGCTTGTAGCCTTTTAAAAGTGTTTTTTGTCTTCACGTAAAGCTCTTCACCATCATGCTTGCTACCTATTGTATAAAAGATTTTACTCCAAAGCATAAACTTTTATAATAAATCCTGATACAAATAGCACTTAAAATGATTTTAATTAAAATTACGTTAGCCCACAACTATATTTTTATGTAGGCATTTCATTTATACTTCTTAGTCATAGTGACTACATTCTTTCCTCATGTTTTTTGAAACATATCTTAATTGTTGTATGCTTTAAAATACGTACATACATTTTGTTCATATTGACGTGGTTCCCCTCAGCACATAGTTTTCTGGTAAGTAGATCGGTAGACGTCCATGAGAGGTCGCCAGCAGTATTGTAAGTATCTTCTCTATTTATAAAATGAAGTAGAATTGCACCTCTGTGTTGGGAGCTGGGAGATATTTGATATGCATGTTCTTTTGGATAACCCTGTGGAAAGTTTTATGCTCAGATGTAAGTTGTGATGGCAAACCGAAGCTTGCTGAGGCACTGAAGCTTTCCTCCTAAAAGAATAAAAAACGTTAATTACCCGAAACTTCATAACAGTGTACATTTGCGGCATCTGGTGGCCAAACCATGAATTGATTTATATAGCTGGTGGACAAGAAACGTTTTACATCTTTTAAAAGGTGTTCCACTGTATTAAAACATGACATTTATTGTTTCAGTAAAGGCAGCTGATAAAACTGAGTCGTTTGTTGTGTTCAAAATTTTATTGCTGTGTTGGGCTCAAATATCCAAGGTTGAGCAAAATGCTTAGAAAAAGTAGTGATGGATAAATCATGAAACTTATTATATACACAGCGACTTCAGACTCGACTCGGACTCGTTTCAAATGACTCGGATTCGACTCGTGACTCGCCAAAAATGACTTGTGGACAACAAAAGTCAGCAACATTAGTTAGGTGTGACAATTTATATACAGTGTATCACAAAAGTGAGTACACCCCTCACATTTCTGCAGATATTTAAGTATATCTTTTCATGGGACAACACTGACAAAATGACACTTTGACACAATGAAAAGTAGTCTGTGTGCAGCTTATATAACAGTGTAAATTTATTCATCCCTTAAAATAACTCAATATACAGCCATTAATGTCTAAACCACCGGCAACAAAAGTGAGTACACCCCTTAGTGAAAGTTCCTGAAGTGTCAATATTTTGTGTGGCCACCATTATTTCCCAGAACTGCCTTAACTCTCCTGGGCATGGAGTTTACCAGAGCTTCACAGGTTGCCACTGGAATGCTTTTCCACTCCTCCATGACGACATCACGGAGCTGGCGGATATTCGAGACTTTGCGCTCCTCCACCTTCCGCTTGAGGATGCCCAAAAGATGTTCTATTGGGTTTAGGTCTGGAGACATGCTTGGCCAGTCCATCACCTTTACCCTCAGCCTCTTCAATAAAGCAGTGGTCGTCTTAGAGGTGTGTTTGGGGTCATTATCATGCTGGAACACTGCCCTGCGACCCAGTTTCCGGAGGGAGGGGATCATGCTCTGCTTCAGTATTTCACAGTACATATTGGAGTTCATGTGTCCCTCAATGAAATGTAACTCCCCAACACCTGCTGCACTCATGCAGCCCCAGACCATGGCATTCCCACCACCATGCTTGACTGTAGGCATGACACACTTATCTTTGTACTCCTCACCTGATTGCCGCCACACATGCTTGAGACCATCTGAACCAAACAAATTAATCTTGGTCTCATCAGACCATAGGACATGGTTCCAGTAATCCATGTCCTTTGTTGACATGTCTTCAGCAAACTGTTTGCGGGCTTTCTTGTGTAGAGACTTCAGAAGAGGCTTCCTTCTGGGGTGACAGCCATGCAGACCAATTTGATGTAGTGTGCGGCGTATGGTCTGAGCACTGACAGGCTGACCCCCCACCTTTTCAATCTCTGCAGCAATGCTGACAGCACTCCTGCGCCTATCTTTCAAAGACAGCAGTTGGATGTGACGCTGAGCACGTGCACTCAGCTTCTTTGGACGACCAACGCGAGGTCTGTTCTGAGTGGACCCTGCTCTTTTAAAACGCTGGATGATCTTGGCCACTGTGCTGCAGCTCAGTTTCAGGGTGTTGGCAATCTTCTTGTAGCCTTGGCCATCTTCATGTAGCGCAACAATTCGTCTTTTAAGATCCTCAGAGAGTTCTTTGCCATGAGGTGCCATGTTGGAACTTTCAGTGACCAGTATGAGAGAGTGTGAGAGCTGTACTACTAAATTGAACACACCTGCTCCCTATGCACACCTGAGACCTAGTAACACTAACAAATCACATGACATTTTGGAGGGAAAATGACAAGCAGTGCTCAATTTGGACATTTAGGGGTGTAGTCTCTTAGGGGTGTACTCACTTTTGTTGCCGGTGGTTTAGACATTAATGGCTGTATATTGAGTTATTTTGAGGGAAGAATAAATTTACACTGTTATATAAGCTGCACACAGACTACTTTTCATTGTGTCAAAGTGTCATTTTGTCAGTGTTGTCCCATGAAAAGATATACTTAAATATCTGCAGAAATGTGAGGGGTGTACTCACTTTTGTGATACACTGTATATATATATATATATATATATATATATATATATATGATCCGACATCATTCTGATCGTGTCATTTTCTGCTCTCTAATAACGCCATAAAGCCGTCTTAACCCCACAACGCATGCAATGGCTAAATATTCCAGCCAGCTTCCGGCGTAGCGATGAAGCGTTGCTCCCTATTCCCTAACAGATAACGTGAATGGAACGCTCCTACAGAACTGGCACTAATGATTGAAAAAAAAAAACGCTTTCTGAGCCAATCAGACCTTCTGATTTAAGAAATGCTGTTATTTGCATATACAGTATTTAGTTTGCAGCGTCACACAGATGATTGCCAATGAAATGACTGATTGGCTCTCTAACAAGTTAGTGTTTTACTTCACAACCGGTTTGTAGGTTTTAAATTTTAAGCACATTTACAAAATAACAGATTATATTCCTAATGGGACACACACTTATAAATTTAATAGCATTTGGAACAACATAAGCCAAGGTAAGCAGTGGTTATGGATTTTTTTGCTGTGTTTGGGATTTTGGCCACTATGCCGTAATTTGCAATGAGAACAAAACGTCAGTTTAAGCTTTTAACTGGTACCTAGGAAAGTAAAGGCACGAAGCAAAATGGCAAAATACAGTTGCTAACCCGTTGTTATTTTTTTATCTGAACATACAGATTATTTATTTCTATGCTACATTTCCAATTTATGTTTTGTGTATATTATATTGACTCGTGACTTGAATCGGACTCTAGCCTAAAGGCTAGTGACTCGACTCGGACTCGTATTTTGTGACTTGTGAACATCTCTGGAAGGGTTTTTAACGTTAATGTGCATTATCTTCAATAAACTAAATTTTCATTCTGCACACTTTTTGTGACACACTGGATGTTGATTGTTCTTCCCCCGGTACAAAGTTAAACAGAACACAAAAAAATGACAAAGCCAACCATGTATTTAAGGGAAGCAGCAAGTTTATTTGACACATTTCCTGCATGAAACACATAGCGATATTGAACTGAATCAGTTAATTTTACTAACATTTAATGCGTTACAACGGAAAGTATAAATGACCATCTGGTTGACAAAACAGTGTTATTAATATTTAAAAGTAACTGGATTAAGGTTGCTTTGTTACCTTTTGCTGAGGTTTGTAAAAGACTATAAGGATTAGACTGTAGAAACCTAGAGAAAAGTGGTCTCATCCAATTTTTAGTTGGCCCTAACACCTGGTCATCCATCTAATGGTTAGACAGCAACCTGGAGAGAACTACACACCACAACCACTGTGAAATTTGGTGGAGGATCTGTGAAGATCTTGGAGTGCTGGAAAGTGGCAGCATGAATCAAGCCGTGTACAAGATTATCCTGGAAGAAAACTTGCTTTCCTCTGTCATATAACAGCAGTGTAAAAGCACTCAAATATAATTTTACTCTCTCTCCCTCTCGCAGTGGTTTATTTTTTTAGCATCTTGTTTTAGTATTCCCTCTACAACACAACCCATCCCAAGTGAGGTTTAAAATCCAACTCATTTGGGTGCATAGACACATGCAGAAGTACTATCACAGGAATAATGCAGTAATAGATAAAACATTTTATATACATGATTTCATAATAGAACAACACAAACAGGTTTTCTTCCAGTCATGATTGCAAAACCAAACATGGACATAATAGCTGCTTTGCCATAATATCAGCTAGTAAATGTGAATGCTTAAAGTTTTGCCTGGGTCCAAACTAAAGTGTGTGTGTACACATGCATGTTCATCTGTAGGGTAGTGGGACATGGGAGACTGGAGGTCTCTGACCTCAGCTCCCTGCCTGAATTCAACCAATATCCATAATTAAAAGCAGGACAACTTGTAATTTGGTAAAACATACATTGTTGCATTAATGGGATAAAAACAATTAAAAATAGGCATTTTAAAGAGTACATCATTGCATCATTTACCAATTCTCAAACCAGTTTAACAGGCTTTGACAACAAGACATTTGGACCAACCCACCTTGTTTCTAAATGACAAAGTTTAAAGCTCTAGCGAAAAAAAAACTGAAGAACACCTGCTTTACACTCATACATTTATATCATATGTGTAAAAAAATAATAAAATCATTTCAACTACCATATGTTATTCTGAACCACTATACATTTAGGTCGGTGCAGGTAACTTTCATATACAAGTAATTATTAAGAAAAAAATACATCAAAAGTTGTAACTGTTTAGAAAACACAATGTATTTCCTTTGTTATTCATTTCTTTATAATTCAGTTAAATTGATTCTTGTATTGATGATAAAAGGTCAATCACAATTTCCTGATTTAACTGTTAATGAATTTAAATAAGTAAAAGATTAAAAGCATTACCAAGTTACAGCATTAAGAGAAACATTAACAAAGGTAAATGATTGTTTCTTAATAAACCTAATATACATTTCTGATGTCTGAACTGATTTAAAGTGAGAAGTTTATCATAAATCAGTAGTATGTTCAGCCTTTTGTAGCTCTGTATTGTCCCTCTGTTGGTCCTAGATCTGCATCTGTTCCAGGTATTTGTAAGTAGGGTTCTCATAACCATGGTTCTGCATCTTATTCAGATGGCGCTCCTCAGGACTTAACATGGGATCAACCTGGCAAAAAAAAGTTAATGATCGATTACATAATTTTATAAAAATTTAGTTTTATTTTACAAATGGCCAACACAAATCGAAAAAAAAAACTCAACACAGATACAGCAGTATATTCAGGACATGTAACAATTGTTACATTACAATGTCTCAGTAAAAAACACTATGGCTAAAACATGATTTTAATATACTGTAGAATAATTTGTAAAATGTCAGTCAAATTAGACCTCTGGTGAAAAAGTATTTAGCAAAAAGCTATATTTGCCTTTTTATAAAGTACAGTTGTTTTAAACACAACAAATCAACTTTTCTTTTTTTCTCCGACCTCCCCCCCACCCAATTTTTCTCCCCAAATCTAGTTGCATCCAGTTACCCTGATTGCGTTACACTTCACCTCTACCAATACAACCCTCCACTGTTGACTGAGGAGCTTCGCAACTGACACATGCCCCCTCCAACACGTGCGCAGTACCGACTGCATCTTTTCACCTGCACAAGGCGAGTTCATATGCGGATCAGCCCTGTGCACAGAGAGCCTCACCCTGATCAGCATTATTCCCCAACTCTGCGCAGGCACCATCAGCCAGCAGAGGTCGTAATTGCACCAGTTATGATGAACCCTGGTCCGGCTCATCCCACCCTGAACAACAGCCGATCGTTCGAAATCCCAGCTCAGCGTATTTTACCGCTGCGCCACCTGAGCAGCTAATGAATTCACTTTTTATAGACTACAGTACACAATTCTGCAGTGGAATTCTATTCCTTAACATCTCAGGAACTCAGATACAGCTTGGTTTCATGTTTAATTTATTTTTTGGACATTTTAAACTGTATATACTATGGTGTTAAGAAAGCTTTAAATAAAATGCATTACTATTAGCCACCTGTATGTAGTAAGCTTACCTCCACAATGCCGTGGCTGATGGAGCCATAATGTCTCTTTCTCAGCAACACCAGACTGATTACAATTACAGTTGCCATGGCCACAGCGATCACAAGAAAACCAATAAGGGTGTTGGTTCCAAAACTGAAGACCTCCAAGGGGCGAAATGTCTCTTGGTTATCTGCAGGACTAAACTATAGTGAGAGAAACAATTGATAAGCATGAACAGATTACACTGTACATTTACAGAATGTATCACACACTTAGAGAGACAGACATGCTTCATCCATCCCTCAGTAAACATTCTGACAAAGTACACCATGCTTTAATTAATGTGTTAATCTGGGCCTAAATAACAATTGTGTAGTTCTCAACTTCAATACAATACTCATAACCTCTAGAGAATACCAAACCCTAAAAAATGTTTACTTCTAGTTATTTTTGTTAAAAATGGTTATACATGTTACTGATTCATAGGGAATTCTTATATTTCCCAGCTGGTTTCTATATGTTGGTTTATTTTTTGGAAAAAAAAAAGACTCTTAAAGATTATCTATTGGTTTATTGAAGTGGGTGACAATCCAACAATTGTTATACGGGCCCATGACTGCATATGTACAGGATGCAGAAAGTATTCAGACCCCTTCACTTTGTATTGTACAGTAGATTTTATTTTGCATAGATTTTTGCCATTTTACCCATCAATCCACACTTATTCTCCTATTTGATGTACAAACATGTTTTCACTAGTTTTTTTGCAATAAATAATTAGCACTCTATAGCATGATACTGCCACCAGCATGTTTCACCCTTAGGGATGGTATTAGCAAGGTGATGTGCACGACATAAAGCTTGCTGCTCTGACAAAAGAGCTTAATGTGACCTATAATGAAATCTTTTAGAAAGGGAACATTTATATCTTACAATAATGTGGTTGCATAAATATGAACACCCTTAAACTAATACTAAGTTAAAGCACCTTTTTATTTACAGGTAAACAGTTATTTTTTACTAGACATGGGAGACTGGAGTTCTCTGATCCATAATTAAAAGCCGGATAACTTTTAATTTGGTAAAACATACATTGTTGCATTAATTGGATAAAAACAATTGAATATGGACATTTTAAAGACATTTTAAAACTGGGCTTTCTTTTTTGTACTTCTTTCCTTTACTTACTTTGTCAATTTCCTCAATTCGAGCAGTGGACATAAGTTTTGTGTCCTTCCTTTGTTTACTTCCTGTTTACTTTCCATTATCTCTTATCGGAGGACTGCACACTGGTTGTTTACTCAGCTCTGTTCCTACCGCTGTTCTCTGCTGCCATTAAAGTCACATAGCAGTGATTTAGCAGTGAAAGTATCATATTGCACATAATACTGAAAAGTACACTGATCAGCTATAACATTAAAACCACCTCCTTGTTTCTACACTCACTGTCCATTTTATCAGCTCCACTTACCACATAGAAGCACTTTGTAGTTCTACAATTAGACTGTAGTCCATCTCTTTCTCTGCATGCTTTTTAGCCCCCCATGCTGTTCTTCAATGATCAGGACTCTCCCAGGACCACCACAGAGCAGGTATTATTTGGGTGGTGAATCATTCTCAGCACTGCAGTGACACTGACATGGTGGTGGTGTGTTAGTGTGTGTTGTGCTGGTATGAGTGGATCAGACACAGCAGCGCTGCTGGAGTTTTTTAATACCGTGTCCACTCACTGTCCACTTTATTAGACACTCCTACCTAGTTGGTCCACCTTGTGGATGTAAAGTCAGAGACGATCGCTCATCTATTGCTGCTGAGTTGGTCATCTTTAAGATCTTCATCAGCGGTCACATGACGTTGCCTTCGGGGTGCTGTTGGCTGGATATTTTTGGTTGGAGGACTATTCTCAGTCCAGCAGTGACGGTGAGGTGCTTAAAAACTCCATCAGCATTGCTGTGTCTTATCCACTCATACCAGCACAACACACACTAACACACCACCACCATGTCAGTGTCACTGCAGTGCTGAGAATGATCCACCACCTAAATAATACCTGCTCTGTAGTTGTCATGGGAGAGTCCTGACCATTGAAGAACAGCATGAAAGGGGGCTAACAAAGCATGTAGAGAAACATATGGACTACAATCAGTAATTGTAGAACTACAAAGTGTTCCTATGTGGTAAGTGGAGCTGATAAAATGGACAGTAAGTGTAGAAACAAGGAGGTGGTTTTAATGTTATGGTTGATTGGTGTATATCACACATGATACTGATGTTACTCTCAGTGTCTGATGTTTCAGCCATCCCTCCAACAAAAAGGAGATACAGATTAATAGCCACTGATAGATCAGTACACCAGTGATCATCCAGGTCACAAATAATCTTTTGGTCAGTCTTTTTCCATGCCAAGTTTCCAGTCAAACCTTCTTCTTTAACACTCCTTATCCTCTGTAATCTTTTTCCTCTGTTATTTCCACTCTTTATTCATCTGCTCCCTGCCTCTACTCCTGAAGGCAGCCTTCTTCCTGTTCGGAGCTGCCTTGATGTACCCAGTCACTCAGGGTTTATTGTGGGGGAAACAGTGCACATTCTTGTGGGGATCATGCTGTCTGTGCAAAAATTATATAACGTGATGTGCATTACAGTGAACATCCCAGTCTTCCACCTCAAAATAGCCCTGAGGAGTCTCGTCAGCCTTCTGTGATCACCTTCTTACAGTTCTGGTGATCTCTGGTTGCTGCTAGACTAGACTACAGAGGGGCTTAAGGCAAACCAAGTTTTGATCTGATCTTCCTAGGAGAGAAAGAGCTTTGGAGCCTCCTTACAACAGGTCTATTAGACAGAATTGTCATCAAGGTGACATGGTTAAAATCACCAGAGATTGCTATAAAGGCATTGTGATGCAGTGGTTGTAGTCTCACAGTCAGGGAATTAATGACGTCAGCAGCCTGTGACACCGTAATAATAGCCTAAGATGACTCTCTAGGCAACTAACATAGACTGAGACTTATTGCTAGTAGCTCAATCTCCGAGCTGCAACCACACATGCTTAAACTGTAATATGTCCAGGGTTGCACCACATTTTGTTCACTTAAATTGCAACTAACCCTCCTTTCTTCTTGCTGCCCCCCAGCAACTTCTGTCTGTAAGATACCAACTAGAAGCCGGCTATACCCACGATAGAGTCTGGTAAAGTATCACAAGGCCATGTGTTTGTACAGCACATTATAGAAACTTTATAATTCATCCATCTTATTGGCCAATGATCTTACATTCCTAACCAAAAATAGACTGAAGGTTGGAACCCCCTCTTCCTTAGTCATTGTCTCCAACCAGCTCTGCAGCTCCAGTATTTCCTCCTAAGCTCCTTTTACCAAACACACCGCACTGTCGGCATGCCCAGTTTATTGGCAATTAGCTTACCATAAGTGTGATAAAGATTTTATTGTTTTATTCCTCTTTAATTGCTTGGTTATATGCTTTCATGTTTACCTTTATTTAATGGGACAGTGGTAGCCTAGTGGGTAGAGGTTTGGCTATCAATTGAAAGGTTGAGTGTTTGAATCTCAGCTGTCATGCAGCCACTGTTGGGTGCTTGAGCAAGGCCCTCAACCCTGTCTGCTCCAGGGCACCGTACAATGGTTGACCCTGTGCTATGACCCCAGTTTCCAAATAAGCTTGGATTTTTACATTTTCATTTACATTTTCAGCATTTAGCAGACGCTTTTATCCAAAGCAACTTACACGATGAGCTGAACACGATGAGCAATTGAGGGTTAAGGGCCTTGCTCAAGGACCCAACAGTGGCAACTTGGTGGTTGCGGGGCTTGAACCGGCAACCTTCTGTTTACAGGGATACACCTGTATATGTATGTATGACAAATACATAGAAGACAAGGCATTCTATTCTATTTCTATTATAAGTCAATTATTTCTATTTGTGTAGGATAAAGGGTGCCACTTTCCAATGCATTTACATTAAAAACATGCACACATACACCATATGGACTTTGGACAACATTGCCAAGATGATAACTGCTGTAATGAAATGTTCAGGTTCTTATTTGTACACAGCTTAAAAAAAATTATGGGTCTACCATATATGGTATATGTCCTACACCAACTGTCAGACAGCAATAACTAAAGGTAATTTTACAAAGCAATTTCACATCCTGCTGTTCCAAAAAAAACTAGTGGGCAATAAATACTCACCAGGGGATCAACCCCATTTAAAACATTGACTTTCTCAGCACTGTAAATCACTTCTTTAACATCCTCAGCCTCATCAATCACCTGCCAACACAGACAGGCAGCTATGATTACTGACTCTGGCAGTAAAGTAAGACTGACAGTCTGGATTAATGTGAATCTTCAGCTGCAGTGCGGCACCAAGTAAATTGCTCTGACAGTTACATGGGGCTTTATTCATCAGAGTTGCATTAAAGAGGGGCAGAATCACAAAACTGTCATATGGTATGGAAATGAGAGGTCATCTGAGTACAACAGATGATTCAGCTTCAGATATGAGGTGTGCCATCCTCTCTACACACCCTGTCCACTGTAAATTCCCAGCTTGTGCCCAAAATTCAAGGAGGGGTTTTAGATTCACTGGCAACATAATTGTATCATTGTTATAATACTATAATTATAATTGTTTCCTTTTATTAACATTATGGAAATTATTTATTTAATTATTATTTAAAGACTGATATGTTGTTAAATTATATTGCTTTTAAAATCACTTAGACTCTGCTTAGACTAGTGTTGGTGATGAAAATAGATAAAAAATATTTGCACATGCCCAGGTTACAAAATCTACTTAACTGTATACAACAATAACTAAGAGGTGATTATGAACAAGTAGCCATATAATGTATCTAATAGTTAAAATGCATTTTCTTGTTACACAGCATCAGTGATCAAGTCTACAAGCATGCAGGCAGGCAACAGCAGTCCTGTGCAACATGAAGTATTTTTTTCTAGTTGTTTATGAAATGCTAGTCTATAATGCAGAGAATGACAACTAGGATGCAATATATGGAAGGTACAAGTTAAATATAGCATGCTGGGATTCACATAAAGGACTAAATCATCCTGCCCTTTCACAATAACATGAACCATAAATAAAAGCACAATTATTCACCGACTAGGCATAACATAATGAGCACAGACAGGTGAAGTGAATAACACTGATTATCTCATCATCACAGCACCTGTCAGTGAGTGCATTTTATCCTCAAAGTTGATGTGTTAGAAGCAGGAAAAATGGACAAGCGTGAGGATTTGAGCGAGTTTGACGAGGGCCAAATTGTGATGGCAAGACGACTGGGTCAGAGCATCTCCAAAACTGCAGCTCTTGTGGGGTGTTCCTGATCTGCAGTGGTCAGTATCTATCAAAAGTAGCCCAAGGAAGGAACAGTGGTAAACCGGTGACAGGGTCATGGGTGGCCAAGGCTCATTGATGCACATGGGGAGCGAAGGCTGGCCAGTTTGGACTGATCCAACAGACGAGCTACTGTAGCTCAAACTGCTGAAGAAGTTAATGCTGGTTCTGATAGAAAGGTGTCAGAATACACAGTGCATCACAGTTGCAGGGCTGTTTTGGCAGCAAAAGGGGGACCAATACAATATTAGGAAGGTGGTCATAATGTTATGCCTCATCGGTGTATGCCTCATTATAAATCTTTATAAGCAGAGACTCTATTAAATGTTATAAATATAAATATATTAATGTATAGTGCAGTATTGGGGTGCTTTTATTGTATTTGCTTTACAGATAGCAAATTTATGTTAACAAAATACAGTCATTTAACTATACAGTGGATACCAAAAGTATACACACCCCTGTCACAATTTTTGTGATGTAATAAATGAAACCCAGATGAATCATTTCACAACTTTTCCACTTTTAACAAACATATAATTTAGGGGTGAAGAATAAACCTAACATTACAGTAATGTGGTTGCACACCCTCAGTTGCACACCCTCAGACTAATACTTTGTTGAAGCAGCTTTTGGTTCGATGACAGCATTCAGTCTTTTTGGGTAGCAGTCTATTAGCATGGCACATCTTCACAATCTTTGTTTACTCTTCATTGCTAAAGCTATTTAAATCTGTCAGACTGTGAATGCATCACAGCCCTCTTTAGGTCACCTCACAGACTTCAATTGGATTCAGGTCTGTGCTCTGGCTGGGTCATTCCAAAACTTTGATCCTCTTTTGGTGAAGCTCTTTTGTTGATATGGAGGTATGCTTTAGGTAGCTGTCATGCTGAATGGTAAAATTCCTCTTCATTTCCATCTTTTTTCCACCTCAGTAACAGAGGTCTGAAGATTCTGTGCCAAACTGACTGATGTTTGGAACTGTGTTCACAATTCCTATTACATTGCCGAAAGCCCTAGTTGCAGCTGAAGAAAAAAAAAAAGCATAATGCTACCACCACCATGCTTCAATGTGGACACGGGTTCTTTTTTTTGATGCAGTGTTGTTTTTGTACCACAGCCAAAATGTTTAACCTTGGTCTCATTAGACTATAACATGTTCCCACATGCTTCTGGCAGACTTGATGAAGGTTTTTGCAAAATGTAGGCAGGCTTGGGTGTTTTTCTTTATAAGAAAAAACTTCTGTCTTAGCAGCCTACACCACAACCCAGACATAGGAGGAATACAGGAGATTATTGTCACATGTAGTACATAAACAGTATTTGCCAGAAATTCCTGAAGGTCTTTTAATGTTGCTGTAGGCCTCTTGGAAGCCACGCTAACAAGATTTCTACTTGGAAGGGATTACCAGTTCTTGGTAATGTCACTGTTGTGTCGTATTTAACCAACGTGTGTCCCATGGTATATTTAATGCCTTGGAAATTTTATACCCTTCTCCACACTAATGCAACAAGAAGGTGTGCAGCCACATTATTATTTTTTTATTTATCCCCTCTAATCAATTTCAGTTTAAATTGGATTGCACATACTATAGGTCATGTGTTTTACTAGGGGTCTGTAGACTTTTAATATCCACTGTATGTTGGCCTAGTATAAGGAACCAAGTGTTTCTTACCACATTGTCACCAATCTTGTTCTTGCTGCTGATGACTCTGTCTTCGGCTTCAGTAATGCCATCCATACTTAACCCTGAGCCTGTAAAGAGAACAGCACAGCTAATTACAAAAACAGGGCAGTTTACTGTGTATCTCCACACACACGTACAAACACCAATCACCAAAACACATTTTCCCCCTAGCACAGCATTTAAACATTTTTTTTCAGTCAAACATGCAGCTGACTGTTATGAAACATTTGCTACAATGAGCCTCTGTTAGCTTCCTGGCCTGTCATATTTTTAGATAAAAATGCTGCACTTAAGAACAGCAATAGACACGTCATTTACTGGCATTCATAAGCCTCCTGGGGCACTGAATATATTTCCATGTACACTAAGAATGCAATCGTCATCAGCTTTCTGCAGTTACCTGATTATTCAGAAAGCCATGCAAACATTGAAAAAAATCTGATATATCCCTTAGGATATTTAATTGTAATGATGTTGTTCAGCACATGCACCAGTAATGTGATAGCTATTACACATATGCAGAAACGAATGATATATGAAGGACTATTTTTCTAATGAGATATCTGAACTTGTGGGCAGAAAAGCAAGCACTATGTAGGGTAAAAAAAAAAAAAAAAAAACGGCACCACCCTCCACAGTGCTAACATCTAACATACAGTAAAACATGGTGTTTGTAGTATCCTGTTATCGGTGTGCTTCTCAGTGGCATGGAGACAGTTATGAATTGAGGAAGGATAAATTTAGCCACATACAGAAACAGTCTTGAAAAAACCTCCATCAGAGTGCACAGAAAATTAAGTGTCAGTTCACCTTTCAACACAACAATAACCCAAAGAATACAGCCAAAACTACACTACATTGGCTTCACAGCAAGTCCTTAAGATGCCCAGCCAAGAGCCAGACTTAAGTCCAATCAAACATCAGTGAAAAGACTATAGGATAGCAGTTCATAGGTGCTGACCATCAAAAATCTGACAGATAAAAAGACAATTTGTAGCAGCAACATAATTAAAGTAAGCCTTTCTAGTTCATTTTAATGCATTAAATGCTCATAAAAACATGTTTGTAATAATAGCAATTTTAATTCCCGAATGGTTTAATATTTGGCTCTTCAAGTCAAATATACCCAGGAGAGAATATTAGTGATAGCAAACCTAGATAAAATAGCAGGGCAAGCACAAATGGATGTTGTGACTTGTTGCCTTCTTGCCTACTGGCTGGATAACTACTTATGATAAAATTATTAACGGAACTATTTAAGGACAGTTTATTTAAAGTAATCTTAAAAAGCTGTCAAAAAAATTTAAAGCTAGCTAACACTAAGTTACTTAGGTATCCAGCTACTGCCAGGAAATTAATTTACCTCAGGGAAAGGAGGGTTAAATACCATAAACCGCATTTTCACCAACATTACTATTATTTATTTCTAGTGTTTCCAACCACAGTTTGTTTCTGCTTTCAAACGTTTATTTACTTAATGACAAATGATGAAGAATGAGAAAAATTTGTTAAGCTTTCTGGTTTTTAAGGGATTTTGTTACCATTTTCTAAATGATTTTGTTAACATTTTCAAAATGTGTTATTCTGTGTATCCATATATCGTCGCAGATGAAAAACACGTATCTCCACTAGCGGTTTTCACTTTTTTACATGTGTTGATTGTGGGTATAAATCTCTGTCTGTCCATAGCAGCTAATATCAAAATGACCAATGAAAAGATATGCAATCTCTTGCCCTACCCTAATGAGTATCTCCATTGGCTGGTAGATTAAATGTGCTGATTTTGACCAGGTATATTCTAGTATAGTAATATTAGACTCTGCTCGTGCTAAAACATGTATTCATACCCACAGTATTTAAAAGAACACACAACAGACTGTGCAGGAAGTTGGACATGCTCTTTGGAATTCAACAAAAGGAATCCACGTCCATTTTACATATGAAACCAATGGAATGACGACCTGATAAAGATATAATTTTATTTCTGTGCTGAATTGTATCTAAATTGCACTATCTGTGGTTTGTTTGCATCGTTACTGTCAAGGGAAAAAGTTTTTTTCTTTTCCTGAAAAGTTGGGTTTTTGGAGATACGTGTTTTTTCATCAGACAGCGACAATATATTTTTATTTGCAATAATATATACATAGTATATTATTATTATTAATATTATTAATATTATTATTTCAAAGCATTTTTCTAAGGACCGAATTTTTCAACAAAACAATGTAAAACCACATGCTGCACACATTACAAAGGCATGGATGCGGAAGTAGATAGTAGTAGTAGTAGTAGTAGTAGTATACTACTATGGGTACTAGATGGGCCTGCCAGCAGTCCTGACCTGTCCCCAATAAAGAGTCTGTAAAATTTTTTACATGTAGGACCAGTAGGAAGAATGGGGCAAAATAACACCTGAAACACTTCACCAATTGGTATTTTGTGCTGAAACATCTTTTAAGTGTGGTGTGAGAGAATGGCAACATTACAAAGTTGTAAATGCTTTACCATCCCAACTTTTTTTGGAATGTGTCGCTGCTTCATAATGAACAACCAACAAGCTGACTGCTGTACTTTTCCAGTTAAGCAGTTCTCCCAATCAAACCAGGAGGGTTTCCCAAATTAAAAGAAAGAGGGGGGGGGGGCAACAATACTTAAAATAGCAAATAGATAGATGTGTGCACAACTTAAAAATAAACACAAAATAAACTGGAAAAAAGACTGAGAAAGAAAAGGTGGTTTAGAGAAAAAGAAAAAAAAGCATTAAGTGCAAAGGACCCACCTTTCCTGAAGGTACGCTGGGATTCAGAGAAATCACCTAGGCATTGTGGGCAAGCATAGGGAAAACAGTTAAAAGGAGAGAAAGAAAATATAAACAAGCTGCTTAACAACTGAAATAAAATACATGCAAGGAAACTAGAACTTATTGGAAAGAAGACAGCGTGGGGGGCTGTTAGTAAGAACTAAGCTTTATTTTCCTTTTTCCTGTTTGGGAACATACTTGTACCACAAATTACAAGCACAATCACAGTGTTTAAAAAGCCCAATGGTTTTAAATACACCAGAGAGTATTTAAAATGTGTAGCCCAGCTTTAAATATAGTCATCTATGTTTAGGATTTAGTATAGTTAATAGCTTCGCAGGACTATTACATCTAAGGAAAGTCTAGCCTAAAGTTTGGCAATGAATAGTGCTAATGGCAGAGTAGTTCAATCCATAATACGAACAAAACAACATTTCAAACGAGTACTAAATTTGAATAAGCAGTGACCCTGGTAATGAAACAAATGTTGTGATTACGATAAAAGTTATGTGATATGTGATTACAATAAAAGTTACACTGTTTCCATTTACATTTTAAAAACCTGAGACAAACTGTAACAAAACTATTTTGATGGTTTTCACCACATACAGACAAGGCACTTACCATCAGGTTCAAACTGTGAGCCTAGGGTGTTGACTTGAGAGGGAAGGAAGGGCTTGCCCTTAAACACTGGAACTTCCATGCTTTCTTCAGAAGAGACTGTGACATCCGGTTGAGACTCAGAGATTGAGGATAGGAACTGATCCATATCTACCTGTTGCTCCTGAAGAAGATCATCTGAAAGAGAGTGGATAAAGCTAAGAGGGAGTACAAATATGCATAGCCAACGACATCCAGCAACACAGAGTGGATATAAAAAGTCTACACAAGCCTGTTAGAATGCAGGCTTTTGTGATGTTTATAGATCAAATCAAGATAAATCATTTCACATTTATTTATAGGATGGAATAAGGAACAGTTCAAAATAACAGATAATTATGAGGAATTTCACCTTTACGACAATGACCCAATCTCCACATCAACAAAAGAATGCCTCCACCAGAGAAGACCAAAATTTTGAAATTGCCCAGCCAGAGCCCTGACCAGAATTCAATTGAAATCTGAGGGGTGACCATACCTGTCAAGTTTTGGATTTAAAAATAAGGGAAATTTTCCACCGCGCGCTTCGAGACGTCCCACCAGCCCAACCGAGGTTCAGTATCCCTTACATTTTAAGACAGGTTTACAAGAAATCTAAAATAATCACCTGTGAACCACTTACAAACTACAATTAGATGATCAGAATCTGATAGGCCTACCTTTGTTGACACTGAAATGCTGTGGACATTCCTACATATGTAATTCTTATAATACAGCCTAAATGAAAACACAAAAGGGAATTGAAGCACATTTATTTATTTTACATATCTTCCCCCATGAGAGACACTAAAATCGCAGTTACAAACCTTACAGAATGCATAACTCTGCCCCATCCTGCTCCTCTTTAGAAAGGTAAATTCGATGTCCCATTTCTCTAAATATTTACATGCAGTCTTTACTTTTTTGGCAGGAATGCCCTCTCTCTCTCTCTCTGTAGGTGCCAAAATTCCCCTAGATAGTTTAACAATTTAACTTTTTTATGTTTAGGTTATACTGATATGTGAATATTGTTTGTATTGGAATAATTTTGTTATTGCTGAATTTGAAAGTCCATATTTGTTTATAATAATCTATGTTATTTTCTCATGTTTAAGTGATAGCTGTCACTTTAAGAGCTCTGTCATATTTGCTATGCTGAGTGCTAGTGCGCAGGTTAGATTTATGATGATTTAGGATGGAGCCAAACGGTTTTCTGACCGTGTCTGGTAATTTAGATTAATTAGATATAATAATTAGACGCTGTAGCTGAAATACATGCATTTTTAAGGTATTTTATATGTTTATAGTTAAATAAAATTCAACATATAAAGACAAGTGCAGTCTTTTTGCTTTTTTTCGATCGAGTGGACTAGATATTTGTGGAACACGCGTCAGACAGAGGTCTCCGCATCATCTTAAAACTTTACGAACTTTGGATCTACACTCTCCTTGCATCCATCCATCTCTCCCTGTTCCAGGTTTGTTCCCGCTGTCCGCACTAACCTAGCGAGGTTAGTGACATTTCAGTTTGGAGAGGCACAGGAATGTTTTTTAAAAGTATAATATAATATGGGAAATTTACGGGAAAATACTAATACGGGAGGACGGCGGGAAAGAGGGGTAAAATACGGTAGTTTCCCGGCCAAAACGGGAGACTTGACAGGTATGGGGGTGACCCAAAGAGAGCTGTGCACAGAAGATGAAGTGCTTTTGCAAGATGAGTGGGTAAAGATTGTAATGATGTGCTATGCTGATAGACTCCTACCCAAAAATATTGAATGCTGTCATAAAATCAAAAGGGGCTTCAACAAAGTATAAGTTCAAGGGTGTGCATATTTAGGCAACCACATTATTGTAACCTTTTTTGCAACTTCATCACATTTTGTAAATATAAACACATTTGCAACACACTGCAACAACCACAAATAAGTCGAGACAGAGGCATGTTGAGCACTGTTTTCTATTATCTTTTCTGTTAATAAGACTTGTGGTTTGGGAACTGAGGACACTAATTTTGAAGTTTTCCAAGTCTAATTGTTCTCTGTTCTTGTTTGATATGATACTTCAGCTGTTTAACAGTCGTCACTATCTGATTTTCTTCTTCATGATGCACCATAAATTTTTAATAGAAGATACATTAGGACCGCAGGCAGGCCAGTCAAGCGCACACACTCTGTGTCTATGAGGCCCCACTGTTGCAGGGCATCTAGAATTGAGTCTGGCGTTGTCTTGATGAAATAACAATAAACTTCCATGGAAAATGCGTAACCTTGATGACAGCATGTGTCTCTCTAAAATCCCAATATACACCACCACATCAATCGTACCTCCACACATATGCAAATCACCCATACTGTGGACATATATGACAGATGTTGACTTTGCACCATTTACTGATAACAGTCTGGATGGCATTTTACCATGCACAACTTTTGGTACTGTATGCATCATGTCCGTTGCACCACCCAAATTCTTTCACTGACATTCATGTTGTGTTAAGAGTTAAAATACTAAAATCCTAAATCAGCTTTAAATGAACTGTACAGAAACAAATTCCCCCCTGGATCCATGTTACTCTGCACCACCCACTCTACCAGCAGACTGAAAATGCCACATTGTAAATTAAAACACTACACGCATAAAAAAAAATACAGAGCACTATGCTTGCCTTGTGAAATTCTAATTTATAAACTTACCTATCTCATTCTGAATCTCATCTGCAACGTAGGGCACTTTGTAGAGAAGAGACAGACTCTGATTCATTCTCTCCTCAATTACACGCAAGTGGGTCATCACCTAGGAGACACAAACATGATATTAATTGGGAACAATGCCTAAATGTACTCAAAGTGAAAGTATACAACAACAAAAAAAGAACTGGGAAACAAAAACGGTTGGTAAAACAAAATTAAGTCTTAATTATTAAATTATTAAGAAGTACAATAGCTAAATACACTCGGAATTCTGTTTACAATAATGGTTTCTAACCTAGCAGTTCTTTGTGATGTTTGCTTGTTCCTAAGTTGCTTAAACCAACTTTCGTTTAGGCCACCCAAGGAGGATGGATCCCTGTTAAGTGTGATTTCTCTCAAGGTTTTTTTTTTTTTTTTTTACAGTATTTTGGAAGTTTTAAAGAAATTTGAGTCATCTACGACCAAAGATTTTGCTTAGCTACCAATATGAGATGACAAAAAGTCCAAATACCTTTGAAAAGTGCAATAATTGCAGAGTGTAAACTGACTGTGTTATAATGAACCTGTATTGAAGGGGACAATTGAATTTCTGCCCAAACACAGAGTGAAGTATATCACAAACACACATAAAATCCACATATACAGAGTCCATCATTTCAATCTGGACTTAAAACAAACAGTAACCAATCTACCTGAGATTTCATCTGGGTAGCCTTCTCAGGGTCCACTGAAAGAACATGCTGATAATGGCGAACTGTGTGTTGCCGGTCTTTATTCTCTGCACGCACATACCTCCTAAGAGCCTGCAGAATACGGTGGGGCTGGACAAGAAGAGCAAAATAAGAGATAAGACAATGATATGCATAAGCAAAAAAACAGAGGAGCAGTAAGCAATTTACTACATACAATTAACAGCACTTTTAATAACAATAATAATGATGTTTACAAAAAAAGATGGTGCTTTTTGTTGTTACTTTCCTGTACAACTAAAGCAGTCATATGGTAACTTTCTAAAGTCAATATAAACATTAAAAATTTTTTTACCCTAGGTGGATCAGCCTGCAAGGCAGCAAGGTAGTTCTCCAGGGCAAAACGACGTCGGTCATTCAGCATGGCCTCCACCCGTGCCAAGTGAGTCTCTACCAGCTGCTGCTTCTCGCTGGCTGCCTCCTCTTCCAAGGATTCAACCATGGCCTGGAAATGCTGCAGAAGATTCAGAGATTCATTGGTTATTACAATGCTGCAAAGCCTAAACAAAACTGAGCAAACTAAGTTCTGCTGGACTGCAGCCCATTATCCAACTATAGCAGATAATATTATTATATTATAATAATATTATTATATTATAATATAACATATTGTAATATTTAATATTAGACAAAGATAACCCACGTAAACGAAATTGTTTGGGGTTTGTAAACTGAAAAAAGTAATTCCCCCCTCAGCTACCAAATCAACCAATTAACCAAATTAAATTGACAATTGGATTAAATTTCACTAACCACAGCCTGCCAGTCAGGTCTGTAGATTTTCTGCTGTCCAAAATTTTTTTTTGTAGTTTAGTAGTACACTAGAAAGTGTTTATAAAAAGTAAAATATACTGTATGGATTGCCTTTGTCAGTTGGTTGTTGGTGACTTTATCATCACTAGCTCTTATATATCAATATTAAATGTTAAATGTAGATATGGAAATACACAATCGAGTCACATTATTCTGACCACCAGCTAATATCCAGAGTAACCGCCGTGTGCAGCATGGACAGCAGCTAGATGGGCTGGGAGTGACTCAATAAGGCCCTGGTAGGTTGTCACAGCTATCTGGAGCCATGCTGACTGATGTGCATCCCACAGCTGCTGGAGGGTGCGTGGGGGAGGATCCATAGAGGTGGTTCCACAGATGCTCAATTGAGTTCAAGTCTGGGGAATTAGGGGGCCAGGGTAATACGTGAAAGTCTTGGTCATGATCTTTCAACCAATGTTGGACATTTTTAGCTGTTACTCGACACATTATCTTGCTGGAAGATCGCATCCGCCTCAGGGAAGAATTTTACCCATGGTACTTTTACCCATGACAGCAACGAGGGATATATGTGCAGACAGCCTATCACACACCTTATATACCCTTCATTCATGAGCTATGAGCTGCTGCCGAAAAAGTGGGAAGTGATCATAATAATGTGATTCGACTATGTAACTAAGCCATTTAAACTTGAATCACATTACCATAAATGCCAAAATTACTATGAAGGTAAATCTGAACCAGAATAACTAAATTAAAAAATTGCAGTTAAGGGCAAAAATGTGCTTGCATATATGAATATAATCAGTACTCATCATTCCTACATCCTCTTTTTTTCTATTATATTTTATGCATTTTCTCCCATTTTTCTCCCAATTTAGTGTTGTCAATTTGTCATCTGCTGCTGGGGGATCCCTGATTGCAGTCGAGGTGGGTACATCGCTGCCCACGCCTCCTCCGACCCACGCGAAGCCCTGAGCAGAACCCTTTTCACCCATGCATTCTGCACAGACGCCTCTATCTGCCAATCAGGGTCTTTACACAGCGTTTAAAGACCCCACCCACATAGTACGGTCATCCCACCCTGCAGGCCATGCCAATTATGCCTGCTAGATGGCACCCAGCCGACCGGTGGCAATGCCAAGTTTTGAACCGAGGAGTTCAGAATCTCAGTGCTGGTGTGCTAGTGGAATATCCCACTGTGCCTACATCCTCTTTTAACAGGAAATTATGTTACCTGGATTAGGGTCTGTCTCTCTGCTTTTGGAAGATTTTTGGCTTGACTTTCGGCCTCTTCCCATTCTTTCCTCACCTGATAAATAATAAGAAAATACATTAAAGACATTAAAATACATTAAAATTTCTTTCTCTTTTGCATCCATTGTTTTAGCCCCATCATGTTTCTTTTATCTCCTTACCCTCTCCATGCGGTTACGGTGTCTAAGCTCTAGTTGCTCCTTGGCCTTCTGGAAACGGCTATGCTCCTTATCATCAGCTGGTGTCTCAAAGTACACATCCACATCATCAATAGGCTGAGGGGTCAGGGGCAAAACTGAAAAAAAAAGTAAACCAAAAAGACAAAAATAAACAAGAGACAAGGGTGCTTGTGTCTTTTTTTATTATTATTAACTGTTCTCACATCTAACAAACTACTACACCGTTGCAGCATAAAAATGCCAACATGGTCACTAAAAAGTAACTAAAGTAGCTAGTAACTATAGTGCCAAACAGAAGGAGGTAGGTACGTTTGCCCCATGATGGTCTAATGTTTATCCTAAAACAATGAAAACAATGTCAGTAAAGAATGTTATCTAACAACAAAAGCAATTTTAGGCTTACATTATTAAAAGCTAAGCCCAAAACAGTAACACAATTTACTAGCCTATCACCGCACAGATGCGTAGTCTTACTATGAGATGAAATAATGCCGTTACCAGCAAGCAATACATCACCTAGCTAATACCATTTCTATAGTAAAACATGACCGTGGCAGCATCATGCGATCTCAGTGGCAAAGACAGGGAGACTGGTCATAAACGAGAACAATATGAATGCAGTTAAATACAGGAACATCCTTAAAAAAAGAACTCCTCTACAATGCATGCTAAATCAAACTGGGATAACAGGTCACCTTTCAATATGGCAATGACCCAAAGTATACAGCCAAAACAACACTGGAATGGCAGGAAGGATATGTCCCGAATTGCTGGGCGGCCAAGACTAAACAGTAGCCTTCATGCCCTCTGGCATAAAATAAAGTACTGAATAAAGAGTGTGAACAGTTTTGTGAATAGTAGATGTAGTTTTTAATTTCAATAAATTCAATAAATTCTGAACAGCTCTAAAGAATGTACTGTCACTGTAGGTGATTAACTGTGGATTCAGGAATAAATTGTCAGTTATATCAATAATATGGCACATTAAAACCACAGATCAGCCATAACATTAAAACCACCTCCTTGTTTCTACACTCACTGTCCATTTTATCAGCTCCACTTTTCATAAAGAAGCACTTTGTAGTTCTACAATTACTGACTGAAGTCCATCGGTTTCTCTGCATGCTTTGTTAGCCCCCTTTCATGCTGTTCTTCAATGCTCAGGACTCTCCCAAGACCACTACAGAGTAGGTATTATTTGGGTGGACACTGACATGGTGGTGGTGTGTTAGTGTGTGTTGTGCTGGTATGAGTGGATAAGACACAGCAACGCTGATGGAGTTGTTAAACACCTCACTGTCACTGCTGGACTGAGAAGAGTCCACCATCCAAAAAATATATCTGGCCAACAGCACCCTGTGGGCAGCGTCCTGTGACCACTGATGAAGGTCTAGAACATGACCAACTCAAACAGCAGCAATAGATGAGCGATCGTCTCTGACTTTAGATCTACAAGGTGGACCAACCAGGTAGGAGTGTCTAATAGAGTGGACAGTGAGTGGACACGATATTTAAAAACTCCAGCAGCACTGCTCTGTCTTATCCACTCATAGCAGCACAACACACACTAACACACCACCACCATGTAATTGTCACTGCAGTACTGAGAATGATCCAACACCCATTCTATTAATGACAAATATGTTCTTCATAAGAAAGATTGGTGTGAACCATGCCTTCAGGCAAACAACATACAGATGACTAGGGCTGTCGCGGTGAAAGAATTTCCCCTTGCGATATTCAGCCTGTCTCAATATCGCGGTATGCGGTAATATCGCCATTATTTATGTTTTTGAAAATTACTTAATTGATTGAGCTATATAAACAAGCTTTATTGTTAGGCTATGATTCGGTATATTATTGCTTTATAATGACAAAAATGAGACAGCTTTAAGACCAATGAAATGCGTGTTTATTGTTAAATACAGAACAGAGCAGGGATGCGTGTCTTTTCTCTATAAAAAAAGGTTTAAATTTAGCTTCTAGCCTAGGCTAGATATACACTGTGAAATGAAAAAAATATGGTAAAAAAAAAAAAAAAAATTTGAATAAAGAATAAAGTCTGTAAGACCTTAAACCTGCGTTATCATGCGCGCTAGAAGAACCAACATGTTCACCTGATGTGGTTTAGAGAGGATCTGAGTGGGGTAGCGATGTTCCCGTTGTTACCGATGTTGCAGTAATACACAGAGCAGAGAAAATCTAGCCCGGTTATCGTGCCACTATTAAATATCTATTTAGTAGGTATAATTAACATAATATATACTACATTTTAAGTTATTATTCGTTTCAATACATTTTTATTCAACGAAAAAATACATTTAAATCATTCCAGCAAGCGAGCAAGAGAATATTTGCAGGCTGCAATGGCATATTAACCGTCATTAAGTGTTTTAGTACGCCAAGGCTGTTTAAATATAGTCTAAATTACAAGTATTTATTGAGTGTGAACTCAATTTAATCATTAATAAACTTACCTATAATTCCTGTTGCCATTGTTAACATTTTAAAACACAAAGCCTGACACTCAGCAGCAACGCATGAGAACAGGTTGCGGGAAAATGACGCTCTTAGCTCATTTTCATTATGAATTTATTTAACATTTATTATGCCCGAATGTAAGCGTATAAAACAAAATGGACCCTGCAAAAAAAAAAAAAAAAAAAGAGAAGGAAGAAAGAAAAAACGTGAATATCGCTGTGATGCGGTTGCTTGGCATGCCCTGCGGTTGGCTGGTCTATACCGCGATATTTCAAAATTGCGGTTAGCGCGACAGCCCTACAGATGACCTCAGGAGATGTGCGTAAGATTAAACCAGATAAGAATGCCTGCAGACATAATGTTAATTTGCATTTAGGAATGATCAAGTCAGAGCCTTGACCTTAACCCTATCAAGATGCTCTGGCATGATCTGAAGAGGGCTGTGCCTGCAAGCCATGAAAGGTATTGCTGGTAAAGAGTAATCTATGGGTAAATAAATTCAAGGGTTTACTAACTTTCTTTTCTACGTACTATGGATGTTCATTCAAATTGCTCAATAACAGGCATGCATATTATTAGCATTGTTTAATAATGTTTGTCTTAAATTGTGGCTTAGTTAACAATCAGACAACAGTTTAGTAGTAATCAATACAGAAATTCAGGTAATTCCATTGCACTCACTGCGTTCACAAATGCACATACAGTTGCAAATATTCAAATCCTCCTTCCCCCAAATAAGGATCTCTATACTAAGAATAACAGTTTTTTTATAGCTAGTCTGTATGACCTAAAGTTGGGTTACTGGGTAGGGTTAATGACCCTTAATTTGCTTTAGCTGTGATGATATACACCACCCAGATGTGTTCAAGTTATGTTCCAAATATGGTGAAAACTACAGTGCTGATACAAGAGATAAGAGAAGACATAAATTCACTTCATCAAAAGGGCAATGGGTTTTAGATTGCCATGACCTTGAACACCTAGGGACACCTTTGGAAGTATAGTTAAGAAGTTCCAAGCACAGAAGTAAAACTGTCTGGCCACAGAAGCAAGCTCACAATTTAAACTAGAGGCCATCTAAAAGTCATCAGAACCACAAAAATACCCTGCATGTTACTGCAAGAAAAGGAGATTACCCAATAAAGCAGATTACCCAATAGATGACTCAAAGGCTTGGACAAATGTGTCAGAACTGGTTGGGAGTTTTCCAAACTCAGTTACCCAAGTTACTGCTTTACACTTTAACATCTTGGACATTTTGACTAACCAATTGCTAACTGAATTGCCGTACGATTGCTAGTGTAACAGACTTTACTGTGGTATAGTGTGCTGATAATATTTGATGCGTGTGTTTACGTATTGAGTGCATTTTGTCTCTTTGGGGACTCCATTATCAATGGAAAAGTGTGCTTCTCTACACACATGATCATCTCTCTGTAGTCTGTGCTGCTCCTCAAAAAAACAAGCCAGTAAAGTATTATGCTCCCAATAGTTTGTCTATGTAGTTTATTTCTGACTTTATAAACAACACACTTTAAAGACACTCGTTTACACTAGGACCGCCTCATAGTGCAAATTAACCAGTAAACGTGAGGCACTTGAATGCTACATGAATAAAAAAAACATTAAATCACTAAACACAAACCTTACATTTTGAATTTCACAGCAAATTGCATATTACATGGGAAAAGGCTGATTTCACGGCCCCCACCTCACACCTAGTTAAAGATACCACAGGACACCTTTAGAGTTCTTGTGGAGTCCATGCTTCGATGGGTCAGAGGTTATCTGAAAGCGTAAGGGGGGCCTACACAATATTAGACAGTTGGTTTTAATGCCATTACAAGTACTGGTACTAATCAACGTGAATATAAACAAATGTGTGACCTAGGGGTGGGTTTATAAAATCGATTTTTCGATTCGAATCGATCTTTATTTGAACGATCCTATATCGATTCATATAAACGCAAGATCGATCTTTTAAATATGCCCCTTTTTACTGTGCACACGGAAATCTGTTACCCCCTTTAATTTTGACCAGCCAGTGTTTTTTCATGCAACGAGATCTGACCTGCACATCAGTTTAGCATGGCAGAAGCTCAAGTTATGACCACTACACAACTTTTTGCACTGATTTTTGCTCGGCGACGGGTCGGTGCTGGATTCGGGAGGAACTCGGTGTTCGCTCTGCGATCAAAACTCGGCTCTCAATCAATGTGTGTAACAGCAAGGGGAAACACAGGGGCGAGGTTGTAAACAGGTGGTGGAGCGCAATATAGTTTCTATCAGAATACATCAGCACACGCGAGTTTTACAGTATTTCTGACCTGATCGTTCTCTACAAAACAAAATATTTATTAACCTCCAACTCACTATAGAACAAGCCATGCTGCTCGTGTTGCCAAATCCACTCAGATTCATTTATTTCATCAGCGCACAAACTTTCATCTCTCGCTACTTGTTGATGTGCATGTTTGGACGTGGTATCATTAAACCTTTCATCACTTCTCACGTGTGTTTTCGTGACAAAACGTAGTTTTGGAGAGCAGAGAAGCTCGCCTGTGATTCTCCCTGGTGATAGATGGTGTAGTGTAAAACCCCCCATCGCCGATCAGTCGTGTAGTGTGAACATTACAGCGACCAGGTGTTAATCAGAGTGTCGTGTAGTGTAAATTTGGCATAAGCTGTTCAACAGCCAGGTGTATGTTTACATTACATTTACAATGTTGTAGCGTGTCAGACATATAAAATAATAATAAAAAATGAATGTTACTGTTGTCTGTTTTGGATTAATTATTTATGTAAACAAAATACACAAATATTTTTAATAATGAGTGTTCTTTGTACAATTATCACATTCGTTCTCTGAACATCTGTACATATTTAAACAAAACCTGTTAATGTAACTCAAATATGCCTAAATGTGTTGAATCGAAATTGAATCGAAAATCGAAGATCGAATCGAGACCTTGTGAACCGGAATCGAATCGATCCAGGAAATTAGTGGCGATACCCAGCCCTAGTGTGACCCCACCAAAACATCACCCCCAACCCATGTTTTCCCTTGTAAAGAAATGCTCAGATAAAAGTAATCTTGGAAAAATTCCATTACTCTTGTTTGCAGATTATAAACACTATCCAACACATTTCATATACCTGCTCAAACAGGGTAACACAAACAGAGAGGAGATTTAACTATTGGTTCTATTTAATACATTTAAAGCCAGTATTAAACCTATTCAAGGATCCTATTTATTTTGAATAAAAGCTCTGTTGCATTCGCTTTATACATTTCCTTTGTGATGCTATACAAAAAAATGGGTCAACAGCTCAGCCAAGTATAATAAAAAATGGATATGCCACCACATCATAATGTACAAGGTACCACATTACATTTAAACAGACATTGGTTAAATAAAAAGGAATACTTTAATTTGCCAAATCCAAACCTTAACAAACCTGACTGACACAGCTAACAGAGGCACCATAATGAGACTGACATTAATCAAAGATTTTTTTCTCTGTTTAAAAACCAAAACATCCACAGAAACTTTGACTAACCTTTGACCTTCTGAAGTGACTTGTCTCCGTCTTGACTTTTAACAGCAACATCCTCTTCCTTCACAACTTTTTTCTCTTCAATGTCTTGGTCGTCGTCTTCATCCTCATACACATATTGGTAATCTTCTCCATTCATATCATAATCATCCTTCTCAGTTGGCAGTTCATCTATTGCTGTCTCACTTTGGGGAGAAAAAAATATTTTAATTGGTAAAAAAAAAGAAAACTATCATTTATAATTTACTGTACCGAGAAAAAAATTACAATGAGGGGGGCATCGTAAGATCAAGAGCAAACCCCATTTCCAGAAAAGTTGGTACATCTTGTACAATGCAGTATAAACAAGAATCTGTGATTTGTTCAAGCTCTTGAACGTTTGACCAAAGTATAAAGAAAATATTTCCAAAGTTTGAGAACTTGATTGTATTTTGTAAATAGAAACATATTTATGATGTATTTATTTATTAGTTTTTTAATGCCATGTTTTACACACTTTGGGTACATGCATGACAGGACAGGTAATTACTGGTTACACAAAACTCATCAGTTCAAGTCTTTATTGTCAAACACAGTCATGGACAATTTTGTATCTCCAATTCACCTCACTTGCATGTCTTTGGACTGTGGGAGGAAACCGGAGCTCCGGAGGAAACACACACAGACACAGGGAGAACATGCAAGCTTTACACAAAAAAAAGGACCTGGACCGTTCCACCTGGGAATCGAACCCAGGACCTTCTTGCTGTGAGGCGACAGTGCCACCCCTTTAAAACAATAAAAAGTTGGTACAGAGGCATGTTTATTTCTGTAATACCTTTCTTAACATTACACTTTTTAATAGTGTGGGAACTGATGATATTAATTATCACAGTTTTGCAAATAAAATATATGCTATATTTAACACAGCAGCATGATGCCTTCTCATGCAATTCTGCTTGAGGGGTCAAAGCTTACACACATTCAGCAGTGGTATCTGTCTTTCCCTACAAAGACAACCGCACAACTTCTACTTTTGTCAGTTAAACAAAGGTTTGGGAAAATTAACAAATCCAATATTCTTTTTAATGTAGTTTACAAAATGTTTCAATGGTTTGTATATTATGTTTTGTGATAATTAAACACACTGGGAGGTCTGCAGCTGTGTTTGGTCACTGCAGTTGTGTGCCAGCTTACATAGTGAATTCAGGTCAAATGGACTTTTCACGTTTAGAGCATCCTAGTCAGTTGTTAAAAACAGTGTTACCAGAACCACCACCAGCCTGCCTTGTTGACAATTGGGGTCCATGGCTTTATGGGGTCTGGGCCACACACAAACCCTACTATCAGTCTGAGACAACTGATACTGTGACTCATTGAACCACAGCACATGCTGCCAGTCCTCTTAGGTCCAGTTAGCAACCTCATGAGCCCAAGTAAGGCACTGTGTCCAGTGTTGTGGTGTTAACAGAGGCACTCGGTTGAGTTTTCTGCTCCCATATCCCATGCAAGCTAAAGAACACGATGTTGGGGGGTTGTCTCCTTTTATTAAGTACTGGTGAGTGATTTTACATTGTGTGTATAACTTGGTCTACTCGTCTTCCTTGGTGCATTCTTGGCTTATTGCTAATATCTGGACGTATCTCATGGAGTTTGTTTGTTGTCTGGGTGTCCCATTCAGTTTAGGTGTCTGCATAAAGAGTGAATGATTTAGAAAGAGCATATTGTGCCTTGCTATATGTGATAAAGCTTTCTGTGACAGTCATTGATACTCTCCTTTCCTTAATCAGGTGAATGGTGCTAGTGGCAGACGAAATACAACCAGGAGTTGCAAATGACTAGGCTGATAAAAAGGGGTGAAGGGGAAAAATTATCATCAAGAACTATTTGTTCTACTGGAACAGTACAGGCTGTTGTGACTGTTAATCGTATGACATTTTAAGATATCATTGTAAGGTCGAGCAGGGTGTTTTTGCAAGATAAGTTGACCCAGAGAGAATACACCATGCCTGAAGAATGGGGGAAAACTAGCTCAAACCAGTTCCAACTGGTATTGGGGGTCCTTGAAAGAAGCGGGCTGTCAATATAAATACCATGTGCAAATGTGACTCTTGGTTCGACTGAACCCACTGCGCAGTGTAAATAAGAACCTTCCATGCTTAATCCAGGCTTCAGATATTCATTGTCTTATGTTATAAATGTTATTCCACCACAAGGGAAATATGCACACACAGACACAAACACAAAAGATAATGTTCAATCACTTTTGTAGTTTGTTTAGATGCAAGTTTGCATACCTAAAGCCTTCTTTACACTGGGCAATTTCACTGGTCACACGATATGATCGTTCAAAAATATATTTTCCGATTTTATATGACACACTATGTGATATAATGTGTAATTAGTGTCTGATTACATGATCAGGTGGGTGCTGGCAAAGTTATGCCTTAATAAAACAAGTTGTGAGTTGTTTGGAATGTCTATTCTTTAAAGAAACATAAGGTAAATATGATATTTTTCCATCTATTAGCATCTGCTTTAGCTGCTATGCTATTACAAGAAGGGTCATGCTAACCTGTGTTTATTGGTGGAAATTAATGTAAGAAATTAGGCTGGTATTTTAAATGGTTGCTTCTTTAATCACTTGTTCAAACAATACAACAAAGTCTTCATACATGAGTTTCATCATGTATGATCCGCATCAACCCTCGCACAAAAACCATTGCAAAAGCACTTGACAAGTTAAAATAATATAATTAACATTGTGAGCATTGCTAATTGAAATACTGAAAGTCCGATCTTATTCAATGCGATGGCTGAACATATTCTGCAAGCACATTATAGAAATTCAACTAGTCATAAACAGTCGTAAGCGGTGCTTTTAATGTAGATGAGAGCAGAAAACGTTACTTCAAAGAGCCAATTAGAGGCAAAAGTACATCCATGCTAAGTTCGCTTTTAGCTTCACGGACAGAACAAGACTTGGCTCCCGCTCTGTGGTAATACTCAGTTTAATTAGTCGCTGGTGTTTATTTAATACTGCAGCGTTCATTAATAACAGTAAAAACGGAGTGCTGTCTGAGGAGAGAAACTCAGAACGTGTACAAACTTCGCTTCATACGAATCGACTCCTGACTCACTTATAGCGATACTGTGAACAGGACATCTCCCACTATACACCTCGCTTAAAGACATACACACACACACACACACACACACACACACACACACACACACACACACACACACACACACACACACACACACACACACACACATCCTATAACAGCAGTCATTGTTTTTGTCACTAATTTATTTTCTGCTTTGCTAGCCATCGGTCCTTTATTCAGACTGAGCTGGATAACATTAAATTGACTAATCAAATATGTCTTCTGTGGGTGAAAAATGATTTGCTTTAATTTTAGAATTTAAAAAATCTTGTAATGTCGCGCCACGTACACATGCCCCACAGGTTAAAAACCCCTGCTCTAGACCACTCAAGGAGGATGGTTCCCTTGTAAATGTGGTTTCTCTTAATGTTTCTTCCTTGTGATATTTAGGAAGTTTTTCCTTGACACTGTTGCCCTCAGCTTGCTCATTTTTGGTCCTGGAATCTATAAAGTTGTTTTAGGACAATGTCCACTGTAAAAACACTAATAACTAAATTTGACCTGATAGTGAGAGATTCTGATCTACAAAATTTTCACTAGAAAAAATTGCTTTGGTTTATGCCCTTTCTTTTTGGTATGTTGCAGAAACACGTGAATGTTCCAGAATAGTGAACTGCCAAAAGCCATGCTTTTACAGAGCTGGATTACATGAATACATACTAAAAAGTGTGGCATCTTTTTGTTGCTAGATTATTTATTTGTTTACAGAAGTTGCTGATGAGTACAGAATTGTTACTTAGTTCCTGATAAATAAAAAATCAACTTAAAATAGGTTGAATGTATTTTTCGAATGACTGCATCTTACCTTTCTTCTACTGCTCCATCAGGTTGCTCATCCTCCAATTCATCCTCATCCATGTTTTGCTCCTGAGATGCTTTGGACGTTAGAGAAGGCTTATTGGGAGGATTAGAGAGGCAGCAGACGTATTCAGTACCATGGAACTTATTAAGGCCACAGGGTAGCAACATGCCATAGCTGTGCAGAACCATGTTTGCCTCTGAGCAGGCCTAAAAGAAGAAAACACAAATACACTGGGGTAAAAACCCTCATCAAGAAAGCCATTTTAATGTTAAATTAGTACCACATTGTTGTATGTGCTCTGGGTTCACCATAGGGATGGCATAGAAAGGTAATGTGGAGTGCCTTTTTTTTTTTACTGGATAAAGTGCTTGATGTTAAGCCCATTTTGTCTCATCAGACCAGAATGTTTCTTGTTGTATTTAATACGTTGTTTAACAAATTCTAGTCAGTGATTGTAACAGGGCAATGTATACATCCCTTTTCTCTTCCTAAATTTATGCATTCTCACAGTTTAATCCAAGACATTTACTAAGACTTTATGGTTTGTTTTTTTCCCTGACAATGTAATGTAAACTGTGAGTCCTTAGAGACCCATCCCAAACTCTAATGTGGGTCTATAAGACTATAAATAGACTTGGTTTACCTCCTTGGCTTTGCCTTGCCACTGCCTGTGACTGAGGCACCTATCCATGATCTCCTTATGGAAGAAATGACACTTGGCTGGAACCAACAGGACATCGCTTATGAATTCTCCAGCTGCAGATACACAATCACACACAGTTAGCTGTGCTGTGAAGACCACCTAATGTAGCTCCTTTTATCCTCCATTATTTATAATAATGTTTATTATTTAAGCACACTCAGGTAAAAGATAAAAATAGGGGAACACACACAGATAATATTGATATAAATCTTACACCACCACTGGCATTGTTGTTTTAGCAAAGTTTTAAATATTTATGAACATCAATTCAGAAAACTTCAAAACTTCTTCCAAAAAAAAAAGTTAAAAATGGGCTTAATGCCAAGAGAGAATACTAAATTAGTATGATTGTTTTAAATATATATATATATATATATATATATATATATACACACATTATAAAATAAAATGATATAAGGAAGATCCTCTGTGTTCCAAACATAATGAGAGAATTGTAAGTCAGTTAAAAAACCTTGCTTAATGCAAGATTGCAAATAATGTACCTGTTTTTACTATCTACCTTACATAACATTGTGAAAATATTCAAGGAATCTGAAGAAATCTCAGTCTGTTTAGGGCAAGAAAAGAAACACTACTTAATAGGGATGTAACGATGCACCACAAGACAGTTAAAAATCGGTGCACGTGTTAAAAAAAAAACGGGAAAAAATCGTATCGTGAACCCAGTACAGTGAATCGTATCGCATTGTGGTTAGAGTGTATCGTTACATCCCTACTACTTAATGTGCGTGACCTTCAAGGCATTAGGTGACAGTGGGTGAGAAAGCGTCAGGCTACTGTGATAAATAACACAGGCTTGGGAATACTTCAGAAAACCGTTGTCAACACAATCAACCTAAAACTGTGTTACACAATGAGAAAGCCATAAATCAATTCTATGCAGAAACACCATTGAGTTCTCTCAGCCTCAACTCATCTCAGCTGGACCACAAGTTAGTGGAAACGTGTTCTTTGGTCAGATGGGTTCACAATACAGCTTGTTTTTTGAAAAACAGCACATTCTTTATATCAAATTGACAAGAACTGTCCAAACCAAACCATAATTGGCAAAAGCTGCAAAAGCCAACAACTGTTACGGTATGGTGGTGCATCAGTGCCCACGACTTCAGTGACTTGCATATGTGTGAAGGTACCATTGATGCAAAGGTGTACATTTCAATTTTATAGAGACATGCTGCTATCAAGAAAACATCTTTTCCTTGATTTATCTTTACATCACAAAAACCTGGCATTTTAAAGGGGTGTGTAGACTTTTTAGATCCACTGTAATAATTTTACAAAACTCAATGAAGGCTATACACACATTATGGTCATTATACTTATTATACTCATTATAGAATTCTTGGCCACAAATGGGTTAAAGGATGTAGTCACTATAGTAAATAAAGACTAGTAACATTAGATTCATAGGTAAATGGTTCATTGGCTTACCCAAACATTTGTAGGGGAAAACAGTGTGAGCATGGCCTTTGCACTGCTTTTTCCCTTTCTTGCACCAGTTCTCAATCTTGACTGGTTGGTTGGCCTCCAGAACGTTTGTAATTTCCAGTTCAGGGTACATCTAATAGCAAAAGCATAAAGAAAATAAGAGAAAAATAATTTGAAAAAAGTGAAGAACATTTTAGCCTAAACAGTGATCAATACTCGAGATCTACTGCTCTATTGTATGGTATTAAAGAACTTTTTTTTTTGCTTTAGGTGTGTCTTATTTGGTGGATGTTGGATTGGCGACATACAGTGGCAGATACTTTGGCTGGAAGACTGTAGGGTATACTTGATTGAGTTGTTTGGATTTCAAACTCTAGTGCTAGTTTTAGCAATCTATTCCTGAGCAATAGATTTGCTGCAAAGCATACGCTTTGGGCAGGGAACATTCTAAAAGCTAGCATATCCCTCGATGGTCTATAGAGTCAAGCATTTGCATAAACAAAATCCCTATTTGGTTCTTGCTAGGACTTTTGTGTTAAAAAAGCTGTTAATGCTATTCAAGTTGAGCTTGTACTCAGGATCTGTGACGCATTGCAAAAACACATGTTGAGATAATGATAAAATATAATTAATCATGCAGCCTTCCTACATACAGTATCTTACAGTTGTGTTTCTTTTTTTGTTTAACAGCTTTGTGTTATTTATGGCATGATGGGTATTTTGTTTGAGTCTGCGTATTGTATCTTCTCTTTATATTGTGAGTCCATTTTATATTTTCATTTTTATGGTTGTGAGGCAGGTTAAAACTGCTTTTGTATTGTCTTTTGTGAGAATTTATTTTGTGGTTTTAGGCATGTGTACTTCTTGTCCTTCTTTTGTGTATTTTGGCCATTCTATCAGGATGTGTTTGATTGTAACAGGTGTTTAGCAGATTTCACAGGTTGGGGTTTTTCTCATTTTATTAGGTGTTGGTGGGTCATTCTACTGTGGCCAAACTTGCATCTTGTTTGTATGACTTGGTCTATGTGTAATACTAATAATGTATTATTTATGGAGCTTTACGACAGCATGTCTCACCTCCTGACAGTACTCCAGCACACCCTCCTTGGTCCCTATGCAGCTCTTGGTTCCAGATGGGTCAGGCTCCCACCGACCTGTCTCAATGTTGACATGCATGTTAAGTTTTCCACAAAACATGGCCACCTGAGGTTCTGCCACTGCAAAGTCGGTCCCTGTGTTGGCTGCTAATGCCTGTAAAAGATAAGAAAGAAATAATTCTAATTGTGTTCACAATAAGTTAACTACAGTAGCTTTGTTACCAATGTATATTACTCCTCTAATGTACCTGTTAAATGCAAACAATAAATACAATTAAAATAAGGACAATAACAGAAAAACATAAATAAAAGAGAAAATCTTTAAGGTTAAGATTTACAGCACAAATAAAAAAAAAATTTAACAGTAGTCAATTTTAGCAAGGCTAACCAATATTGCAAACAGATATGCTACATGAATATTCTCAGAATCTGAGTCTATGCTTTAAATAATTATTTGGTGCAATATAAAATAACTCCTGATAAACTGGAGACTGGGTTTTTATCCTTAGGTGTAAAGCACACATATATAAACAAACACACAATGCACAGAAATAAAACGTATACAGACAATCAATATCAGTAAAATTTCTTAGAATACTCCAACTTACATCAGAATTAGTTAATGATGTTTTTTTCATGACACTTTGTGCACTGACTTTGGTTGTTGTGTTGTGTTTTATCGCCATTATAAGCTCTGTATTTAGAGCCACCTCTATGGCGTGCCATTTGTATGTTTTTCAGAACACTTTAACTACACGAAAGATGTTTAAAGAGGTTGAGATTACAAGAGATGTTTTAGTTTTATGCTTTTCAGAAATTTTAAAATCTTAGAAGGAGCCGTTTTTCTAAAAAATTATTTTATATCTGATCCAATTAGGTATAGATTTCTGTCCTGGGTAAAAAACTCGCATTCACATAGAATATGTTTAATTGTTAAAGTAATTGAGCAATGACTGACTTTGGTACTAGTATTCAATCTGAAAATTCTATCAGGTTTCTGATTGACTAGTAAATGTGTATTAAATCCTTATAACAAGACAGATTTAAAGTAATTCCATTTGTTCATCTACCTATTTATTAATTAGGATTTTAACATCATGTTTTTCACACAATTTGGTTACATTTATGACAGAACAGGCAATTACTGGCTACACAGGATTCATTACTTCAAGTTCAATATCAAACACAGTCATGGACAATTTTGTATCTCCAATTCACTTCACTTGCATGTCTTTGGACTGTGGGAAGAAACTGGAGCTCCTGGAGAAAACCCATGCAGACACGGGGAGAACACCTGGGAATCAAACCCAGCACCTTCTTGCTGTGTGGCATAAGTGCTGCCCTATTGTGCATCTATTATTAGCAAATATTAGTGATATTTAGTGATATACAGTAATCCCTCACTATATCGCACTTTGACTTTTGCGGCTTCACTCTTTACTTTAAATGATTAGCCAGTAATAAAGGTTAGATGCTATTGTCTGTTCTTAAAGAATAATGACCCAAACATACTAGATCTGTTGTACTAAAAAGTTAAATCTGTGCAACAACTTAGGTCGAACTATAGCAATTTTGGCAAAAAGAGTGGTCAAATATCCAACCACAGTTGTGACAGAGTTTGCTGATTGGTAGCAACAGCAGCAGATCTAGGTAAAGAACAAGAAATCTAACCATATATTGGGGGTGTGCTGTGTGTTGTGCTGTTTTATTTATTCATTTATACAAAAACTGTGTTTAAATGTTTTAAAAGACAAAAATCATTGAGAAATTCCAAAGCAATTCTTGTGCTAACACAAATACAGTCTTCCTAGTACTAACTAAAATTTAACTTGAAAGTCTTAGCATTTTAGTCCTATTCCTTTCTCTCTGCACTGTTTGCCAATGAAATTCCACACAGATTACAACATTCCTCTGCTAAACTAAAGTGCTACATGGCCTGGCTAGGCAGTGTTTGAGTAAACATATTGAGCACAGGTTTTTGATTAGTTTTTTCAAACCTGAGAAGTACCCTCTTTCAGTTAAGCTGTGATAATTAGGGAGCCGGAGTCTCTTGCTATAATCTACACTGTTGACATTTTATTACCAATGATTCTGCTCATTTTAACCACTTTTTCTATTTTTTACCCAGAGATGGCTCTGACGTGAACCCTTTAACTGACCTGAGGCTGAAACCCCTAGGTCTAAGGTTGCCATGCCAACAATGCCTCTCCTGCTTGACTGCCGAATGTCTTGGCAATCTGTGATCATTTCTGGACTGACTGAACTCACCAACATACTTTATTCTACCTCAGACTGAATTAAAGATAACGAACTCAAATTCCTTGTGCCTTTCATTCACTACAACCTTTGTTGGAAATAATTTTATTTATACATATGTAGCCTATTCAATCAAATACTTTTTTATGATTTTAATTATCCTCAAGGCCACCCAAGGAGGATGGATTTAGTTGAGTCTGGTTCCTCTTAAGGTTTTTCCCTGGTAGTTTTAAAGCAATTTTTCCTTACCAGTGTTGCCCTCAGTTTGTTTATCAGGGTTTTTTGTCTTCTAATCTGTCAAGTTGCTTTGAGTCCAAATATAAAAAGCACTATACAAATACATTTGACCTTACTTTTAGACATCAATTTCATATCAAGTCTATGGCTACAGAGATCACAATTTCTCCCACCAAGGACACGCAAAAACCAAGCCTTAAAGAAATCCAGGAAACAGTCGGATTTAGTATGGGAGTGTGTTTGACAAGAACTGCAAACGAGATGTCCCTGTTGGTTATGGGAGACAGAAATGCCAAGGTCGAAAATCAGAGTGAAACCAGAGAGCTACCAAAACACCACATTTAAACCTGGATCAAATGGAGTTTGGTAAAACCAAATTGACTACACTGTACCAAGAGATTCAGAAGCTCAATTTCAATTGCAAATACATGACCTGGAGTTCATTTTGGAATATGACCTAAGGAAATATGACCAAGGAACATAACACCTGTCTTCAAGGAAAACATTAACTGATTTCAGATGCTAGACATAATTTACAGAGAACCAGTGAAGCAATGCATGACACTTAAAAAGAATGAAAAGAAGAAAGACAACAAATTGGATGACCAGTTTCAGTTACATCACTTTTCTACAGTCACCTTCCGATCCATTTTTCCCAGCTTCGTACCAACTTTTTAATGCCATCTGCAAAAAACGTTTTGATTGCTTGTGTAGCCACTGATGTGGTGCTGCTTTCACATCACATGAAAATCTTCTTCCCCTTAAAGCTTCTTTAAGCAGCAAAAAAGGTGTAAATCAGATGAGACTAAATCCGGACTATAAGCTCTGTCTCAGCTTCTCAGACACGACCAATTACTACTTTTCCCACCCTCACCGTTTACAATGAAAATATAAAAGTGTGGAAACTTGAAGATCCCTTGTAGAATAGTATATAATTTATTATACACAATGTGAATCTTCAGTCACTCATGGCATTAATATATATATATATATATATATATATATATACACAGTATATATACAGTGTATCACAAAAGTGAGTACACCCCTCACATTTCTGCAAATATTTCATTATATCTTTTCATGGGACAACACTATAGACATGAAACTTGGATATAACTTAGAGTAGTCAGTGTACAGCTTGTATAGCAGTGTAGATTTACTGTCTTCTGAAAATAACTTAACACACAGCCATTAATGTCTAAATAGCTGGCAACATAAGTGAGTACACCCCACAGTGAACATGTCCAAATTGTGCCCAAATGTGTCGTTGTCCCTCCCTGGTGTCATATGTCAAGGTCCCAGGTGTAAATGGGGAGCAGGGCTGTTAAATTTGGTGTTTTGGGTACAATTCTCTCATACTGGCCACTGGATATTCAACATGGCACCTCATGGCAAAGAACTCTCTGAGGATGTGAGAAATAGAATTGTTGCTCTCCACAAAGATGGCCTGGGCTATAAGAAGATTGCTAACACCCTGAAACTGAGCTACAGCATGGTGGCCAAGGTCATACAGCGGTTTTCCAGGACAGGTTCCACTCGGAACAGACTTCGCCAGGGTCGACCAAAGAAGTTGAGTCCACGTGTTCGGCGTCATATCCAGAGGTTGGCTTTAAAAAATAGACACATGAGTGCTGCCAGCATTGCTGCAGAGGTTGAAGACGTGGGAGGTCAGCCTGTCAGTGCTCAGACCATACGCCGCACACTGCATCAACTCGGTCTGCATGGTCATCATCCCAGAAGGAAGCTGACGCACAAGAAAGCCAGCAAACAGTTTGCTGAAGACAAGCAGTCCAAGAACATGGATTACTGGAATGCCCTGTGGTCTGACGAGACCAAGATAAACTTGTTTGGCTCAGATGGTGTCCAGCATGTGTGGCGGCGCCCTGGTGAGAAGTACCAAGACAACTGTATCTTGCCTACAGTCAAGCATGGTGGTGGAGGCATCATGGTCTTGGGCTGCATGAGTGTTGCTGGCTCTGGGGAGCTGCGGTTCATTGAGGGAAACATGAATTCCAACATGTACTGTGACATTCTGAAACAGAGCATGATCCCCTCCCTTCGAAAACTGGGCCTCATGGCAGTTTTCCAACACGATAACGACCCCAAACACAACCTCCAAGATGACAACTGCCTTGCTGAGGAAGCTGAAGGTAAAGGTGATGGACTAAACCCAATTGAGCACCTGTGGCGCATCCTCAAGTGGAAGGTGGAGGAGTTCAAGGTGTCTAACATCCACCAGCTCCGTGATGTCATCATGGAGGAGTGGAAGAGGATTCCAGTAGCAACCTGTGCAGCTCTGGTGAATTCCATGCCCAGGAGGGTTAAGGCAGTGCTGGATAATAATGGTGGTCACACAAAATATTGACACTTTGGGCACAATTTGGACATGTTCACTGTGGGGTGTACTCACTTATGTTGCCAGCTATTTAGACATTAATGGCTGTGTGTTGAGTTATTTTCAGAAGACAGTAAATCTACACTGCTATACAAGCTGTAAGTGTTGTCCCATGAAAAGATATAATGAAATATTTGCAGAAATGTGAGGGGTGTACTCACTTTTGTGATACACTGTATATATATATATATATATATATATATATATATATATATATATATATATATATATATATACACACACACACACATATACACATATACGTATACACATATACACTCACAAACATTTGTGGCAGTAAAATCATTTATATGTTTACGACATGTATCACATAAAATAACATACCTCTAACATATCGCAAATAATTACAACCTGAACATTTCTACTGCATCCTATACTGGCTGACTGTAATAGTCTAAATTGTGAATTAACGAGATGTAGTGTGCCCTTTATTATTGTCAACGCTGTTTTTATGAACATGATCCCTGAACAAATCTTCAATATGTCTTTAACTTCTTCCTACTACCTTACTACTAATTCTCACTTTGCTCAGTTTTCCTCTACCTTTGCAGCTTAAATTTCCAAACCATGCTGTCATATCGTAACAAAACACCATTTCAACCAGGGAACGATATCCTGCTCTACAATATTTTGACATCATACTCACATAGTGAACCTATTTGTGACGTCACGTGTTTCACGAATTTCGTTTAGTAATCCGAAATTTGTTCGTACGTTAAGTTGAAAAAAAAATCTATAAAACAAATTTTTATTAATAATAGTCACTAACTGTCGATCAACAAGTTTTTTTGCCAGGTAACACAAAACCAAACATGCTTTTAACAGATGCATGCCTGGATTTTATCTGTTCCTGTAGTAGTACTTAAAATTTAAAACATTAAAAACATCACAGATCACACAAGATCACAGGGTCATGCAGCAGAGCCACGCCCCCAGTAAAAACACTGAAGATGAAAACAAATGTGGGAAAACAAGAACTGTTTTCCATAACATTTGACTAGATTTTACCCTAGAGTTAACTGACCAATGATCAAGCAACGATGGAAGAAATGCACAGAATATCTATATAAACAAATATCAGTTGCCAAGATACTTGTGTTGATCTCAACTACATAGAAGAACCTCCAGTGCATGAAGCTAAACTCAAGACAGGCCCTGAAATCACTACCAATAAAAGAAAGCCAGAGGAATACAGAATATGACAAAATGTTGCATTTCCAACATTGTCAGTTTGGGGAATGCCCTTTTATGTTTCAGTATGACAACAGTCATCTGGGTGAGACCATAAACAATATTGATTGTTAAGCTTGGTCTGAAAATTGTTGAGCGCCCTGACCTCTTTTAACACCTGTAGGATGAATGTTTATCGTATTCTTGTTCCAAGGCCTTTTTGGCGAGAAAAATCGGTCTATTAACAATCCAAAGCATTTTAACAGTTCCACCAGATCTATAGTATTTGGGCTTGTTATAAATCAAACTGTGCACAATGGTTCTGCACAGTGAATGTAAACAGGGTTTATGTCCATTTTATCAAATTCTCAAGTGCTTCATATTAACCAAAGTGCAACGTACACAAAGCAAAGTGCTTAAACTTACAACAGAAATAAAATAGAAGTAGGTACATCTTATTAAGTCCAATGTACAGTAAAGTAGGGCTGCGACTAACGATTATTTTAGTAGTCGACTAATCTGACGATTATTTTTATTTTATTTTTTTCCGATTAGTCGACTAGTCAACGATTATTTATGTCATACCCTGCATCTCTGCCTTAACATAACAAAACCCTGTTATGTTATTTAAGTTCCAATATCAAATTAAAATAATAACCCATGAAACATGAATATGAAACTTAAGCTTGATAGTTTAATTAAATATATTTGAAACATTAATACACAATCACAATAAAAAAAATCAATTAAATACAAAAGCTTTGGACAGCATTAGAAACTGTTATGTTTCAAAAGTTATCACTCTGGAAGTCAAAAACATATATATGAACTGTCTATGAAAAACACATAATGCTGTCTGTGAAGACCTCAGCCATCTGAGGGGTGCATGAACCTCTTCTCTGGTCAAAGTCATCCACACTCCATTGCTTAGTGCTATTAATAGAAAGAGCAAAAGAGAAAGCTGTATTAATTATCACAAACTGAAGGCTATGTATCATAGTTTATTACAAATAGTGTACTGGCTATGCCAACTAAACCATAACAGGTTAAATATCTTAACTGAATTATCTGCTGAGCTAACTAGCTATCATTAAGTGGATGAGGCTTATTATTTAGAATGAATGCTCTCATTAACGAGAGCAAAAAATATGCAAGACGAGACAGGGTAACGTTAGGCTATAATGTTAAGTTATATAACGTTACTCATATAAATGACTGATTAACTATTGCACTTAATGAGTTAGCTAGCAAACAAACCTGAAAAATAGCGAACTCTTAGATAGTTTTCCGACAAGTACTCTAGCATTAACAAACATTAACTACGTTGGTTAAAGCACAAAGCGTGTAAAAACTTACCGTAATAACGCTGGTCATCACGGCTGCAAGGCGTTTCACCGTGTTGCTGGTGTGAAACCATAACTCTGCTCTGTAGTGTCTGCGTCCAGCTCGTTTCTTTGGGTTATTTTGGCTGAAATACTTTAGAAAGTTTCAGTCTCTTTATCTTTGCCTCTCTGTCTTCATAAACTCCCCGCTGCGCCATGGAAGCGATGCTGCGCCCCCTGCAGTCCCTTTAGTGCATTGCAATAATAACGACGCGTTGACAATGAAATTCCACGTCGACAAATTTTTATAGTCGACGTTATCGATTACGTCGACTAATCGTTGCAGCCCTACAGTAAAGACAGAATGAGCCCAGATTCTAACCTACACATTCACTCAAAACTTACTTCAAATTCTATTCGCGAGCCCAACAGAGCAAGTGCGTGGCACTGCACACTGAACTCACTAGGAAATACAGTATTCCAAGATCTCCGCAGTTAAGAAGCTTAATGAAACAATATAGAAGTAAAATTGCGCCCAATCTGAACTCGCTAAGGAATTCGGTATTCTAGGATCTCCGTGATTAAGAAGTTTAATGAAACAATATAGAAGTGCAACATCGTGCAAGTGCTGCTGTGGTACCATCAAAGCTTTGCAGAGTGAACAAACCACATTTTTGTTTTGTGCCAGTTTTAAGTATTCCCAAACTTTTGATGATTTGGGTCTTGGAAATCATTTAGCTTTTCTATGAAAGCTCTCTACATTGAGCCTCTGACTCTGCTGCAGAAGACGTTTTTTAAGACTGCACTTAATGCCGGCAACCAGTGACTGGACCAAATACGACTTAGGTCATGTACGAAGCAAGTAGTGCTGAGGGAAATCATATGAACGGTTATATGAATGGAAACACTGTAGAAATGAAAAAGGATCATTTTTAAGCATAGTTTTAAAAACGATGCATCGACTTAAAATATTGACGTCGACCAAAGGGGTTTAGATAGAACACATTGATAGCTAATTTATATTTATCACCTCAACTGCATCAAATTACATTTTAGTTGTACAATGCATTGTGACACCACTAATAAAAACCCTAATACTATAGTCTTGCAAGTACCATTTTTTAAAATTGAAACCATTCTGACATTTTAAGTGCAGTTTTGATTCACTGAGCAGAGGGCCCGGTGGCAGGAAAACATGCTCTGTACAAACTGTACAGGTAGCCTTGGGATAATATTCATAAGAGCATGGAAAAATGGTAAGAAGGACGGGGTATTACATCCTGCTAGATGATGAGGAAAAGCAGAAAGAACAGAGGTGCTGTGTGTGTGTGTGTGTGTGTGTAAGTATTAAAAAATGTGTGGGTGTAGGTGTGAAAGAAAAGTGAACAAATATAAACAAAGTTGGGACATTTTGTTCATTCTCTTAATCCTTTATAGAGAATGATTTACAATGTTTTGGCTGATGACTGTATTTTACATGAAGTTCTCTGTACAAAAGACAAAATGTGCAAAAGCACTCATCTGTCATGGTATTAGTGCCCACAGCATGGGTGACTTACACCAATAAGCCATAACATTAAAACCACCTCCTTGTTTCTACACACAGTCCATTTTATCAGCTCCACTTACCATATAGAAGCACTTTGTAGTTCTACAATTACTGACTATAGTCCATCTATTTCTCTACATACCTTTTTGGCCTGCTTTCACCCTGTTCTTCAATGGTCAGGACCACCACAGGACCACCACAGAGCAGGTATTATTTGTGTTGTGCTGATATGAGTGGATCAGACACAGCAGTGCTGCTGGAGATTTTTAAATACTGTGTCCACTCACTGTCCACTCTATTAGACACTCCTACCTAGTTGGTCCACCTTGTAGATATAAAGTCATAGACGGTCGCTCATCTATTGCTGCTGTTTGTGTTGGTCATCTTCTAGACCTTCATCAGTGGTCACAGGACACTTGCGCACGGGGCACTGTTGGCTGGATGTTTTTGGTTGGTGGACTATTTTCAGTCCAGCAATGACTCCATAATCATGGCTGTGTCTTATCCACTCATAGCAGCACAACACACACTAACACACCACCACCATGTCAGTGTCACTGCAGTGCTGAGAATAATCCACCACTCAAATAATACCTGCTCTGTGGTGGTCCTGACCATTGACTAAAAGGGTGAAAGCAGGCTAAAAAAGTATGTAGAGAAATGTAGAGATGGACTACAGTAGAACTACAAAGTGCTTCTATATGGTAAGTGGAGATGATAAAAAGGACAGTGAGCGCAGAGACAAGGAGGTGGTGATAATGTTATGCCTGATCAGTGTATATATGTGAAGACACCACCCACACAGAGGCATTTGTTGGGAATTTAGAAAGACATATGCTGCAAGGTGATGGCAGTTTTAAAGAGGTCAGTTTAAATCCAATACCAAAGAAGGTAAACAAGAAAACAACTGTGCTAACAACCAAGAAATTCAAGAATGAAGTCAACAGGTGCTTAAATACAACAAATCCTTCAACAGTGTTTAGGATTTAAGACTGGTAAAAGGAACACCAATTATCTTCTATATGCAGAACACAACACTGTAGAATGTCTATCTTATTCTACATGTGGGAAAGTACATTAGATTCAAAGACACAGAGCAAGTGTGCTTGACTGGCCTGCCTGCAGTCTAGATCTGTCTTATATGGAAAATTCATGGTGCATCATTAAGAGGAGAATTCAACATGGTGACCAGAGTCTGTTAAGCAGCTGGAGTCTGGTATCAAGCAGGAATGGGCAGAAATTCCACCAGCTAAACTGTAACATACAGTAGTATCCTCATTTTCCAAACAATTAAAAGGTACAATGAATACCTTTGTCCCAACTTTTTTGTGTTGCAGGCATCGAATTTTACATTTAAGAGAGAGAACCAGAAGCCAAGCTTGGTTGGTATTAAGACCTACAGCCATTTGAGAATATGATCATAAATTATTTTAAAAGAATGTAGCAACATGATTTGCAATCCGTTGCCAGGCTAAATTAAATGGTGTACATTAGTGGTTTTCACTGTGTAGGAGTGCTATTGCAGAACTCACAAGATTTGTGTGTGGTACTGTAACAGAATGCTACCATTGCAACAAGTCCGTTCATGAAATTTCTTCCCTCCTAGATATTCCACAATCAACTGTGTGTTGTTCCAAATCTTCTCTGGCACGAACATCAGCATAAAAACTGTATGCCAAGAGCTTAATGGCATGGCTCTACAAGACCGAGCAGCTGCATGCAGGGCTTACGTCACCAAAAACACTACCACGCTTCGTATAGAGTGGTGCAAAGCATGCCACCACTGGACTTTGGAGCAGTGGAAACAGTGTTCTGTGATGAATCACGCTTCTCTATCTGGTGGTCTGATGTACAAATCTGGGTTTGGCTAATGTCAGGAGAACGGCATCTGCCTGACTGTAAAGTTTGATGGAGTAGATCAAACACTGCCCTCCACACATTTACATTTTTGGCATTAACCAGACACTTTCATCCAAAGCGACTTACAGTACTGTGACAGTATATTGTCTAAGCAATTGAGGGTTAAGGGCCTTGCTCAAGGGACCAACAGTGGCAACCTGGCAGTGGCGGGGCTTGAACCAGCCACCTTTTTTGATTACTAGTCCTGTACCTTAACCACTAGGTTACAACTGCCACACACACAGCAAGTTGTAGCCCTCAAGCCACAGCAGTTCCACTGTTTCTGTGACTTCAACTTGATTTTAATATTTTTAATCTGGTCTGATGCACTTATATTTGTTCTTTATGTAAATTGTGGTAGGCCTGTCTACCTTTTAGTTTTACTGCTAGACATTTCTTCACTGATCTGTATGATGATTTAGTAGTTTCTGAGTGGTTGTAGATGTGGGGCTGGGTTTCTTAGGTTGGCAATCAACTATAATTTGTCTTTATCCAACCATCTGGATAAAGCCAGCAATTGCATTTATTTCACCACTGTCGCAAATGATCTTTCAAATTTGAAACAAGAAGATTGACTAGCTTTTATTCTTCTAGGTAGCCAATCCTCTTGGTGACTTATGTGTTTTGGATCTCCTTTTCCTGTGATCTAGGTCAGGCAAGCTTTAGGAGAGGAGTTATTTGAGGCACTTCACAGTTCCTGACAGGAAAGGTCCTGCCCCTCCTCTCAGCAGTTGCAGCATGTCGTGCCATATCCAAACAATATTTCATTGTGACAAGGCTTGATTACAAATTAAGTGCCTTCCAGACCGTTACAAATCCTTCGCAGAAAAGATGTTCCAGCAAATATAATCCACGGTCAGAGAACAGAAACACTTAATAAGTTTAACTTTTACAAAAGGGTGGCTGGAAAAATCCTTTTCTCCAAAAGGATTATGACATCATGACTTAGGTTTGCAATACTGCACCTGAACAAACCACACAAGTCCTTGAACAATATCTTTTGGACTGATTAAACTAAAGCAGAATCATAAGAGCTGTGCATAAACAAAGCCTTCAAACAATAACAGAGCAACAATGAAAAATGCAGGGTCAAGCTGTCTCAAAAACAATGTGAGAAACTGATAAACTTCTGCAAAACATGTTTACATCAGGTTATGGTTGCTAGAAATGGTTCTGCAAATTTTGACCCAACTGGCTTATGAGTTCTATTTTGCCACCTGAGGTTACTTGTTATTTTTTATAGAAGTTGGCAAAGACCACAATTTTTATTATTTAAGCCCTCAAAGAATAAAAGGACAGTGTATGACAGAGCAATTTCAGACCAGCAAGGTTGCAAAATAAAAACCAACATGCATTTGTAATTTTACCACATGGGCTTGAAAATACCTGAAAACCCCCTCAGTAAACACAGTTTAGCTACAAATGTACAAAGTTTAAAATAGTGTTCAAAAGCACATCAATGCAAAGATTGCAAATGCAAAGTCAGCATCTGTCATGGTATGGGAGTGTTATGGTCGATGGAATGGGTTATGTGAACATCTTTAAGAGCACCATTAGCTGAGGGGTACATAGATATTTTGGAGCAACGCATGCTGCCCTCTAGACGTCTTTTCCAGAGATGTCCCTGCTTGATCAGGCAAGAAAATGTCTGGCTACTTCTTTCATGTCTAACAACAGACTTCACTGTGTGGAGTGTAGACGTGTAGGTGCTAGGCTGAGATTGTAGTGACATGGTAGGCTGCGTTGTACATTAATTTAGTGTATCAGGTGCCGCATCATATACAGGGTTTCGAATCACTGACCCAACAGGTTGATTGTGAAATTAAAGATATAAAATGTCAAATATTTGGGGCACAAACATTAATGTTATGCTCCACATTTGTCATGTATACATATACAGATGTACAGTAGATCGAAATTCTTTCTTCGCGTATGCCAGCTTGTTTGGAAGCTGGGGTCAGAGCGCAGGGTCAGTCATCGTACGGTGCCCCTGGAGCAGAGGGTGTTAAGCTGTAGCTGCTTGGCAAAGCTGGAATTCAAATTCTCAACCTTTCGGTTGATAGCCCAAAGCTCTACCCACTAGGCTACCACTGTCCACTATTATACTTAAGGTATGACTTAAGTATAATACAATCACATATTTATTAGACAATTAGGGCGGCACGGTGGCTTAGTGGGTAGCACTGTCGCCTCACAGCAAGAAGGTCCTGGGTTCGATCCCCAGGTGTAGTGGTCCAGGTCATTTCTGTGTGGAGTTTGCATGTTCTCCCCGTGTCTGCACGGGTTTCCTCCGGGAGCTCCAGTTTCAAAGTTCAAAAACATGCAAGTGAGGTAAACTGGAGATACAAAATTGTCCATGACTGTGTTTGACATTAAACTTGTGAACTGATGAATCTTTTGTAACGAGTAACTACCGTTCCTGTCATGAATGTAACTAAAGTATGTAAAACATAATGTTAAAATCCTCATAAATAATAATAATATTAGACAATCAAGACTACAGTAATGGCAATTATACATAGCTAGGCAAGGTTTAACAATGTTTCAATTTTAAGTAAATTCTATAAGTAAATCCCAGAAACATTTGAATCATTAAAATGGCTTTCATATACAATTCAACATTTTGCTATAGGATATACATTTAATTCAGGAACCATCACTGTTAAAAAAAAACTGATAAGACTGACAGAGAAGACAATTTATTTGTTATTCGTTCTTGCAAGGCCCATTGTAAAACTAATTTCCATAAAAGTTCTCTATTACTTACTGAAAGCCAAGCTTGCTATAGTTGTATTTACATATTCAGGATTTGAACGTCATGTTTTACACATTCATGACAGAAACGGTAAATACTCGTTACACAAGATTCATCAGTTCACAAGTTTAATGTCACACAGTCATGGACAATCTTGTATCTCCAATTCACCTCACTTGCATGTCTTTCAATTGTGAGAGGAAACCGGAGCTTCCAGAGGAAACCCGGGCAGACACGGGGAGAACATGCAAACTCCACACAGAAAGGGCCCGAACCGCTCCACCTGGCAATCGAACCCAGGACCTTCTTGCTGTGAGGCGACAGTGATAGCCACTGAGCCAAAAATGTCTTAAAATTAAACCGCAAACAAGGTTAGACAGTGGTTATCGAGCATCCTTACTACTACTACTACTTATTTACTACTACTTATTTATACTTATTATTTATTTATTATTTTTATTTATTATTATTATTATTTTTTATTAAAAATTATTTATTTATACTTATTTACTACTACTTATTTTTATTTATTATTATTATTATTTAATTATTATTTATTTATTATTTATACTTATTTACTACTACTTATTTTTATTTATTATTATTATTATTTAATTATTATTTATTTTATTATTTATACTTATTTACTACTACTTATTTACACTTATTATTTATCATTTGTTTATTACATTTATTTATTTATTATTTATTTATTTATTTATTATTTATTACTACTTATTTATTACTACTTATTATTTATTTATTTATTATTTATTTATACTTATTTACTACTAGTAAAGGAGAACCGTTTGGTTCGGCTACATAGCCCTACGAATAATTATTTCTATTTCGCTTTACTTAGGCATTAAATAGTTAATAACAAACATGATAATCAAGTCGAATTGTTATTTAAAAATTAAGCTATATTACAGAAAAAGACAAAAAAAATTACACATGGGTTGCCCCTAAAATTGTACCTTATCAGATTTTATCAACTGGCAGACAAAAATGTTACTCTACAATACAGACAACAACAAAATGTAAAAATATAATGTCTATAATTCGCCCTAATTATTAAAATGAACATGTTTAGTAGCTTACCTCGATATATCCAGCCATGCTAGGAACGACGATGCCCAAAATCAGGACAAACATTGCTGGGATTGAACGCATCTTTCCAAACTGTTTCTCACTTCTCTTTAACTGAAACGATCGATCACAGCGTACACTTAATAAATCAATCACTGATTACATTTATATTTTGGCCAATCTTCGCTTACAGAGAAACAAGGTCTTATTTCGCTATTCCACAAAAATGGCACCAATCCCGGAGAGTGCCCTTGTATGTGCGCAGCGGATCATGGAATGTACAGCGACGTATCCTCTCATTCCTCCAATCAGCGTTCAGCACAGCGCTCAGACGTAAAGGCGCGCCTCCTACTGACTGCATGTGGTATACCAAAAATAAAGTCATACGTCATAAAGTACACAATCGGAAATGCAACCCATAAAGAACATTGTGATGAATAATTATAACCCTCGTACAGAGCTAGATTCAAAGTTAAATGAAGTCTTTAGCAGTTAAATGATACAGCAAATGTACAAAGCAAGTCAGTGAAGCAGTAGTTTATAGTAGCAGGATATGTTAATACTGTTAATACTGCTTTGTCACAATGTCACAACTAAACTCCTTCATAGTATTGCTGATCTTTAAACCTGCTGCTAGTTTTACCATCTAAAGCTGGGTTACAACATCACAATAACACCCTTAATTTGTTTCAGCTGTAATGTTATTTCAACACCTCTCATAGATGTGTTCAAGGCATGTCACAAACATGGTGAAAACGTGAAGACGTTTTCCACAGCACTTCAAATCCTACGTTTATCACAGCAGCATGAAGGTTTCTAATGCAATATTATCTGAGAACACAAAGGTATATTCATTCAACAGTGGTCCTCCCCTCCTGATTAACTAAATCTTTTTACAGTATTATGACTGGTAGATGGGGAAAGACCTAAATTACGTGCATTGAGAAATGTTTTGACAATTCTATACAATACTGTGCAATGAATAAGCTCCTTGAGAACCAGCTCCATGTTAAATGGAAACATGTAATGTCTCTTTCCTGTGGTACATTGTTGGATTTAAGGAGGTAACCATGAACCTTGAAAAGGTAAGTGCGATCACAAATTGGATGGTGATGCAATGACCCATCCTTCTTTTTGGATGAAGAATCTCCTTATCCAAGCGCTAATGCCCATGTATTTCTCCATGGCCTTGGGTTCAGGGGCTGATGAGGAAAACAACTTTTCCCAAGGTGCCATGGTTCCTTGCTTGGTTGATATCACAGTCATTGGGGCTTTGGACTTAAAAGTTAAAATACTCCAGGGAACTATTGACTGGTTGATTGACTAATGAGACTTTTAGGTTCCCTTAAGGAAACTAAATGTGTCAATCCCTGGGTTGTGTTGTTGCAACTATGGGAAGCTTAGTATAAAAGGTAACTCTGGAGCCTTCAAGGAGCAACTCCAGGACTTTGGCCAGAGCAGCAAAGCTAGAAATGGCAGGTTAATCCTTGAACTCTTTAGACAAACCCTCCTGAGAGATGGACATTAATGCTTCTGAGTTTCACTGACTCTCAGCTACTATGGTACGAATCTCAATGGTGTAATTGGCAATAGAGTGTCAGTCCTGACAGGTACAGAGGTAGAGTGTGTCCATCATATGGTGTGGGTGTATTGGAAGTGAACCGTATCAAAGAGTGGCATGGAGAGAGACAGGATGTGGCTCAACAGACTTTACCATATGAGGTGTGCTCTGGGAGCAGGGTATAAAGCCAGTTTCTTGCTGCATCTGATTAGCCAGTTTCTGCTACCAAACTGTGCTGTCACACTTAGAGTTCGCCAACTTGTTATGTCCATAGCAGGGTGACAATTCTTTGATGCTGGGTTGACGATTGAGACAGGACACATGAGCATAAGATCAGCAAAGTTTTATTATGTTCTGTTAAACAGGTGAAGGTCAAGACAGATCAATACAAAAAGGGATCATACAATAACAATATGACAAATCAAAAACAAGGGGTGTGGATAGGGCAGGGGAACAGAAATGAAAACAAAACAGAGTGCACATAGAGCATCTTCATTGATATGACAGTCCAACATTTATCTAAAATTAAAAAATATTAAAATTCTGTGACTCAGTATTTGCACCACTTTTGGTAGAGTTATTCATTTTAGTATTATCTGCATTAAGAACTAACTTATGGTTATGGAGGGCAACTTGTAACTCATTAAAGCAATGCTAAAGAGATTTAGCAACAAAATGTGCAGTGTCTGCAGTGCACTTTACACCCAGTTACAGAATAAACAATGTCATCATGCAAATTTAGATTTAACATTTCCAAAAACCACACACTGCTGTCTGTACATTAGGTAACTCTGGAACTATGCATTGTGCAGTCTTTTTTAAAAGCAGTGAATGATCAACTGTATTAAAAGCATTTGAAAGATTAATTAAAAGGGCTGCAGAGTGCTTCCTCTAAGGGTAAAAATAATGTCATTTGAAATAAGAGTGACAGCAGTAACAGTGTTGTGCTTTTCACTAAAACTAGACTAGTGTGTGCTTAGTGTGTCTAAGAATTTCTATCAACATATCAACAACTCACAATCAGTTAATGACTTTTAAGTTTGGCCTGGTTGGTTCTGTAGTTAACACGAAGAATAAAACAAGCACTTACATACGTAGATGACTGTACCTCTTCACCCTGAATTTCTATGAAATTGGAAAAATGGTTGTATTCACCCAAGGCTACATTAGATTTGCTCACAGTGCATCTTAACCAAATTTCAGATGATACCAGAATATCAAGATCTGTTTGAGTTACCAGGATTTTCAGCTAATCCATTTTTCCTTGCTGAATAATACTTTACTTTACTTTACGTTAAATGAATAAAACCCAAACCTTTCAAATTCCTAAAATGTCAAGGATTAATGATAGGGTTTTAAATGGAAACTGGGACCATTAATGTTAATGAGGTTATTTACAAATACATTTTAAGAACGTTGTCGTTTACAAACGATGCAGGAAACTGCATTGTTTAATAAATGCTTTTCCAACAGCTGTCACTTAATTTGAATTGGAAGTGAAGCTACAGATCTTTCTCACTGAATTGAGACTCACCCTCAGCCATGTTAGTGCCTATGCACTACTTCTAAGAACAATTTTACATTTACATTTTCAGTATTTAGCAGACGCCTTTATCCAAAGCAACTTACATTACAGTTACATTATACAGTCTAAGCAATTGAAGGTCAAGGGCCCAACAGCTGCAACCTGCCAGTGGTGGGGCTTGAACCAGCAACCTTTGGATTACTAGTCCTTTACCTTAACCGCTAGGCTACAGCTTGTAGCTTGTACATGTAGAACAGTACAGGTTTTTAACGCATTCCTTCTAATCAAGTTGTATCTAATATCACGATTGCATTTTGCTAGTTCTACTGCTGCTGACCTCAAATCCTGAACACAGACACATGCCCCCTTTGACACGTATGCTGCAGGCGAGGGCTTCTTTTTCACAAGTTAATGCGGAGAGCCGTATTGCGCCATAGAATCACACACCGATCTTTAGCATTCCTACAGTTCGGATGAGCCAATTATTGTCTGTACATTCACCTGGTCTTTCCAAAGCAGAGCTTGGATTCAAATTTGCAGGTTCCAGATGTCAGCTCTGGTGTGCCAGCGTGTTTACAACTGCATTCCAACCGAAACAAAAAAAAAAACCTTTTTAAATCTTTTATATTATTTAATTCATGAAAAATGGAACAAGTACAAATAGGATCGCTATGGAGTCTGACTGCATGTTAAACTCTGCACATCTTTATTTGTGGGACTTTATTTAGTAACAAAAATGTTATAAATATTGATGCATTTGTAGATGTAGATATGTTTACGGTGTTTATGTTCATGTTACTGTTCCACAGTACCTTCACTTTACTACATGACATTGTTTTTTTATTAAATAAAATACAAAGACTTGTTTATATGAAACTCTGGACAGTGGTAGCCTATTGGGTAGGGCTTTGGGCTATCAACTGAAAGATTGAGAGTTTAAATCCCAGCACCTTGAGCAAGGCCCTTAACCCTGTCTGCTCCAGGGGCGCCGTACAATGGCTGACCCTGCGCTCTGACCCCAACTTCCAAACAAGCTGGGATATGCGAAGAAAGAATTTGATTGTAGTGTACACCTGTATATGAATATATGACAAATAAAGCCATTCTCTTCTTTTCTACTCTATGTGTTTTCAATTATTGTGTAGACTTTCAATTATCTTTCCACAAAAACCAGACAACTGTAAACAGCTTTTTAAATTGCTTTTATAAGAGGCTCTTTTAGGCAGACAGGTTTAGTGCTAAGCAGGTTCTGGACTGCTTTGCTTGGGGGGGCAAAGACACAATTTGGGGGGGCAATGCCCCCCTCAGCCCCCCCTAGCCCCGGTTCTGGACTGCTTTGCTTGGGGGGGGCAAAGACACAATTTGGGGGGGGCAATGCCCCCCACAGCCCCCCCCTAGCGCCGGCCCTGGTGCTAAGGCAGTATAGCAACCACAGAACCAGAACCTGATGTTGGGGTGGGGTGTTTAGATAATTGCATTTTTTTTCCAGCTGCCCATCCGTGATGCACTGACGCCCTCTTGTGGACCTCTTACGAGTGAGCTGGCTCGCATGACTGAGTTTGTGTGGGCAACAACCCTAAGCTAAGGTTGTGTGGAGTGGAATTGAATCTGGCATTGGAGTACCCTCTATTCTTTTTCGTTTTGTCCCTTTGAACATTGGGAAGCATGAGAACTTTACTCTGATTAAACACTGGAAACACTGGGATGAGAACCAGTAAGCAAAGGGTAGTCTGGCTCTACCCATTCACAGCAGCACCATAAGGCAAACTCAGGAGGAAGGCTGGGTTGCTGAATTTTTGCCTGGTCATGGGATTTCCCTGGCATGGTGGATTTTTGGGTAGTCACAGCTGTAGGGCTTCACTATCCCCTTCTTCTATTCACATCTCTTTTGCATTAAGAAGAATGCCTTTATTTGTTATATATACATATACAGTACAATGAAATTCTTTCTTCGCATATGCCAGCTTGTTTGGAAGCTGGCGTCAGAGCACAGGGTCAGTCATTGGACGGCGGGCCTTTCTCAAGGGCCCAACAGTGGCTGCATAGCAGAGCCTGGATCTGGACCGCTAATCTTTCAATTGATAGCCCAAAATTCTACCCACTAGACTACCATTCCCTTAGTGTTAGGGCTGTTCTGAAGATCATCTGGGACTTCTGGGAGTCCAAGGTTAGCCATCACTTTCTTTCCTGGATCACCATGGTGGCCATGGCTTTTGCCACCACCTGTACAGCACATCTTTGTAGACAGTGAGAGATCTGTGATCCCACATACACCATATGGACAAAATGTTTGGATACCTAACCATGAGCTTGCTGGGCATCCAAATTCAAAAATAAATGGTATTAAAACTGAATTACCTTTATCTTTTTAGCAGCTATCTTTAACAGCTACTCTTCTGAGGCTTCTCACAAGACTTTGAAGTACTGTATGTCTGCAGGACTTTGTGCTTATTCAGTCAAAGAGCAATTGTATGTCCTGAGCCCTGACCTCAGCCCCATTAAACAGCTTTGAAATGAGCTAGAACATTAATCAAGGCTTTCTTGACCAACATCAGTGCCCAGTCACACAAATGCTTTTTCCAATTTTCCTCCCAATCTAGTCATATCCAATTACCCGATTGCATTGCGCTTCCTCTCTACTGATGCTGATCTCCATCTCTGTTTAAGGAGAGCAAAACTGACCAACATGTGTGCAGTAGCCAACTGCATTTTTTCACCTACACAAGGCAAGTTTATATGCGGATCAGCTTTGTGTACAGAGAGCCGCACCCTGATAAACGCATTATTCCTTGACTCTGTGCAGGTGCCATCAATCAGCCAGCAGAGGTCATAGTTGCATCAGTCATGAGGAAGTCCCTATCCAGCTCAATATCCCACCCCTATATGAACAACAGGCCAATCGTTGTTCATGTGGCCACTCAGCCCAGCCGGCAGGCAGAGCTGAGACTCGATACGATGTATTCGAGATCGCAGCTCTGGTGTGCTAGCATATGTTTTTACCGCTGCACCCCCTGAGGCACACAAATGCTTTTTGACTGTGCACAAATTCCCACAGACATACTTTAAAACCTTCTCAGAAGAGTGGATGTTGTCACAGCTGAAAAGATCATGGTCAGGTGTCCGATTTTGGCCATAATGTGTATGTAAAAATACCTGTTTTTCAGGTTGGATGTGACGATGTATGTGAATCACCTGGACGCACAAACCTCAATAGGACTGAATGAGTGAGCATTCTAAATAAGTACTTCCTCAATTCTTTGCTCAGAGCACGTAATTCTAATATGGGACAAAGTTCTTGAATGTCATTTTTCGGAATGAGGAAGTTCAGGTGAGAAGCTGTCTAGCCACTCGTTTTGTCCTTGACAGACTTTTCCATTTATAGCAAGATTTTGCAATCTCTGCTATTACAAAAGGCCATGATATCTTCAGATTTACTACAGCATGCTTCATCATGTCTGGCAGCTCAGCACTTAGAAGCAGTGAGGATCATGCCTCTCCTGTGTCTTTTGTGGGCTCCATTGCATTTTGGGAGTGGGACATTTGGGTGAAAGGGATGAATGTGTAGTCTTCAAACTCATCTTCTACCTTGGAGAAAAGAGATTTGGAACATTCCTTATTCTTTTCTACTTCATCTTCTTCCTCAGCTTCTTTGAGTAAGGAGGGCAGTGGGACATAGACATTGAGTCGGTTGGCGCACTCCAATACTAAGGGAAGCCGGCCTTACGTGACGTACTAGTCTGCAGTGCAGGCTATTCATGGCTAAATGTATGCAGTGTTCACATGAGCTGGAATTTACTACTGCTGCCTGGGCATGTCACAGCCCCAGACATGCAGATCAGATCTGGTATGTGTCTTTGTTTCTTGCAAGTGCACAACCATGTAGCTGGTGTGCTAAACAGTCAGGTTACACCAAAAAATTCTGCCTCAGAACAAATTATACAGTGTGTTGTCTGAATAATTAGTTTGCTGAGAGAACAGACTGATAATGGATTAGTTATAAACAGCAGTTTGTAGTGTAATGGTTAACTGGCTGGCGAACTTTGCTAATCCAAATCACTCTGTTGTTTGAGAACAAACTGTCTGGTTTGAATTTACCTGGACTATGGTGAAGATCTGGGATAATTTATCCTCACCTTTGTATAGCCAGTACCGACTGAGTTTTTCACCCCACCTGTTGGCAGCAAAGCTGGAAATACACAGGCTTCTGGAATTAAGCAAGAATGGGGTTTTGAATGACTAAATGATGATGCGTCAGTGCATCGTATATGACAGGCGGGACACACAAATGTCATGACTGTCGGCCAGCCAATGGGCTGGCGTAGTGGTATAGGGTTCTGAGGCATATGCAGGAGGGCGTATTCCATAGTGATACCGAAACAACAACAAGAGAACTGGTCTCAATGTGTTTGATCTGGGCAGAGCCTGTCTGTTTTTTTTTACCTGGTTGTAGGGGGAGCTACAGGTAATGTACTTTCTTCTACTGTCCCTTTAGGTTCTGTAAAGAAGTGGCACTACCTAGTGGCTGCATAAGGTACCTACACTATGACCATTATGTCTGTAATATGTTCTCATTGTGAAAGACATGTTAGCATTATGTCAGCATTATGTCAGATGTTACAGGAAGCAGGACTCACAACTACAGTATGCAGTACGTGAACCAAGACAAAGAGATGAAACTGTGACAATTTCCTACCCAGGGGAAAAACCGAGATGTTTTAAGAAAAACGGCACGCTAAATCAAATTTTAACAAAATCCTAAAGTAATTTAATAAAATGTCATTTCAATTGAAGCAATTACAGAGATATACTTGGTACAAGAATACAAACCTAACCCCAGACCCCATACTCTTTATTGACACTGTTATCTGATCATTACTTTTATCTGTTATCTGTTATCTGATCAGTACAAATTGTAAAAATCTAAATAAAGGTTTTCTATTAACATTATATTTTATTACCATTTGGATAAAGCAATGTCTTGGAATGTTACAGAATACATCAGAAAACTCACAAAAAGGTGCTCGGGTGGCGCAGTGGTAAATTACGCTAACACACAAGAGCTGGGATTTCGAATACATCATATCGAATCTCAGCTCTGCCATCCGGCTGGGCTGGGCGCCTACATGAACAACGATTGGCTGTTGTTTACAGGGTGGAAAAGCTGGACTGGGTTCCTCTAACAATTACGACCTCTGCTGGCTGATTGATTCGCAGAGTTGAGGAATAATACGTTGACATATCAGTGCATTATTAGTGCCAGTCCCAAGCCTGGATAAATAACAGTTGTGTCAGGAAGGGTGGTTTTTGCATCCCAGATTAAAACTGTGCCAAATCAAAAATGTGGACAAATGATCAACTGTGGCAAACCCTTTTTTTCAAAAAGCTTGACTTTGACTTATCATTTAACAAAACACTATTATATATTTTTGAAAGATGAGTTTTTGTGCTTCTCTTAGATGGCAGTAGTCTTTGCATTGGCACTTTAACCATTAATAGCAATTTGCCCCCTGTTTTTATAATAGTGGAATCTGGCAACATATTGTCTAAGGTAAACAAATCCTTCAGTTTTTTAGAGATTCATTTAGATGTATAGTGTGCACCTTGTAGAGAACTTTACACTTATTTCAAGGTTCTATATGACTGTAGTTTAGATTTAACAAGGTTTGCAAAAATCAACCACAATTATTTAAAAGCTCAGGTGAGTGCATAGTGTGTGCAGTACAGTAATACCCTAGACAGGGTGCCAATCCATTGGAGGGCTTCAGCCATCCTCCCTAGACATAGCCAATAATTTTCCATCTGGCCAAAACATCGCTGAGAACCCAGTGATGGTAGGTGAGCCTCTATCAAACAGTTGAAACAGATGATCACAAAAATGATACAACTTTCATGGATCATTTTTCAGCTGCTAACTTCAAGTTAACTAGGGTGGGCACAGTGGCTCAGTGAGTAGCACTGTCGCCTCACAGCAAGAAGGTACTGGGTTCGATCCCCAGGTCCTTTCTGTGTGGCGTTGGCATGTTCTCCCTGTGGGTTTCCTCTCTGCGTGGGTTTCCTCTGGGAGTTCCGGTTTCCTCCCACAGTCCAAAGACATGCGAGTAGGGTGAATTGGAAACACTAAATTGTCCATGACTGTGTGCGATATAACCTTGTGAACTGATGAACCTTGTGTAATGAGTAACTATAGTATTTGGTATATGGTATATGGTTCGTTATATTATAACTTTATATAACATTATAACATTGTTATATATTCTCCCCGTGGGTTTCCTCTCTGCGTGGGTTTCCTCTGGGAGCTCAGGTTTCCTCCCACAGTCCAAAGACATGCCAGTGAGGTGAACTGGAGATTCAAAGTGTGTAAAACATGACGTAAAAATCCTAATAAATAAATAAAGGTTAGAAAGGCTGTATTCTTAAAACCATCCACTAGAATCTTTAAGTTTAACACATGTCAACCAAGGAGTATATACAGCCCAAACAAGATTATATAAATACAGCTTATTTTTACCCAAGTATTTAGACTAAAAGTTAAAGGGTTAAACTTATTCTTTCGTAAATCACGGGTTTTACACATGGTGCGCATTGCGCAGGCTCGAAACTTACCTGTGCGCGACAGGTAGGTTTCGCTTGAAAGGGACGCGCCCATTGTCACCTGAATCCAGAGAAACTGTTTTCCGCTCAGAAGGACGTTTCCGGGTGTTTGTGAGACGACTCTTTCTTTGCTTGTGTGTGTTGGTTATCTTCGGGCGAGTTAATTCTTGTTTGATACCATATCTTTAGTTTATTTGTTTTTATGTTTGATTTTACTGCTGCGTAAATTACTCATACTTTCGTAAGAAGACTGCTGCTGGTTTCATATAGTCGTTTCACCTGACGTCAACAACAAACGCCGAAACTGGTTTTGCTCAAGCTGGAGTTTATCGACAGGAGTGAACCTGAAGGTTTAACAAAGTAAATCGGAGGAACATAAAAAGTTCTAACTCTCTTGAATCCATGGATCCCATGCATGCAGGAATGCGCTACCATCCGAAATCTTCGGTAGGCCCCAACATTTTATTTAATCTTTATTTTTGTGCTTAACCTGTTCACTTGCATTATGTATGTGTTTGACATTCTGTATGACATTCTATTCCAATACAACATTCGAATTCAGTGAGCTCTTTTCACCGACCTATTCATTCACAAATGTTTGTAAACCACTACATAGGTGCTCGATTTTATACACCTGTAGCAATGGGACTGAATTGTACACCATAATTCAATGATTAAGAGACGTATGTACAGTATCTATGTATGTGCAATGGTATAATCACCATATATAATTATTTCTCAGTCTTTTATTAGGATACAGGGCAGTTAAGGTCTAGATCTAGCAGATAAGGTACTGGACTAGTAAATGAAAGGTCACTGGTTCAAGAACCACCAATGCCAGGTTGTCACTACTGGGCCCTTGAGCAAGGCCCTTAACCCTCATTGCTTAGACAGTATACTGACACAGTACTGTAAGTCGCTTTGGATAAAAGCGTATGCTAAATGCCATAAATGTAAATGGAAGCAACCAGAAAATACAGGACATTAGTATGCAGTATTCAAAAACAACAAACAGCAGAAAAAATGAGAAAAAACAGCTTCTATAGACTAAAGTGTCAAGTATTTACTGTGAGCTCCCCGTACACCTAAGCAATAGCTTGAACCTAGCTCTCTTAAACCTAAATTGAATATAAACCCCAATTAATGTCATTGCTTTGCAATAAGCCACATGACATTATATTCCAATACAACATTTGAATTCAGTGAGCTATTTAGAACGACCCATTCTTTCACAAACGACTACATAGGTAGGTTTTATACACCTGTAGCAATGGGACTGAATTGTACACCAGAATTCAATGATTAAGAGACGTATGTACAGTATTTATGTGTATGTGCAATGGTATAATCACCATATATAATTGTTTCTCAGTCTTTTATTAGGACACAGGGCAGTTGTAGCCTAACAGTTAAGTTACTGGACTAGTAATTGAAAGGTCACTGGTTCAAGCCCCACCAATGCCAGGTTGCCACTGTTGGGCCCTTGAGCAAGGCCCGTAACCCTCATTGCTTAGACAGTATACTGTCACAGTACTGTAAGTCGCTTTGGATAGAAGCGTATGCTAAATGCCATGAATAAATGGAAGCAACCAGAAAATACAGGATATTAGTATGCAGTATTCAAAAACAACAGACAAACAGCAGAAAAAATGAGGAAAAACAGCTTCTATAGACAAAAGTGTCAAGTATTTACTGTGACCCCCTACTGTGACCTTATTACTAGGTATAACTTTTAGTTCATTTGAATTCTGTGTTCGTATGATTTGTGTAAATACTATCTATTTAAAGTATCCTCCAGACCACCCAAGAATGATGGGCCCTGCTGAGTCTGGTTCCTCTCAAGGTTTCTTCCTGTAATTTTAAGGGAGTTTTTCCTTGCCACTGTCGCCCTCGGCTTGCTCAACAGGGGTTTTTGTATCTGTTGGTCCTGTATTTTATAAAGTTGCTTTGAGACAATGTCTATTGTAAAAAGCGCTATATAAATAAAGATGACTTGACTTGACCTCCCAGTACACATTACCGATAGCTTGAACCTAGCTCTCTTAAACCTAAATTGAATGAAACAATTAATGTCATTGCTTTGCAATAAGCCAAGAATACACCAAGGAAACGAGTAAACCAAGTTATATACACAAGATGTAAAATGGGTCATACAAAAATCACCCACCAATACTTAATAAATGAGACAATCCCCCAACATGTGAAAGATGCCAAACACAGCTCACAATAAAGCATATTCTGATCGAATGCCCCAAATTCACCAGAGAGAGACAACAGCTACACATACCTGGAACTGTTAAAGAAACCCTCAACCAAGAAAACACAAGAACAATCCTAAACTTCCAGGCAGAAACAAAAATGACAACAAAAATATAAATAGACAAATAGAAACAAGAAAAAATGACTTAAAACACAGATCATGCCATAAATAACACAATTGTCCTACTATTTCATGTCTAAATGACTGCTGTGCTGACAGCTTTATACTTGAGCATTACATAGTGTATGAGTTTAATTCATTAGAAGCTTGCTACTATGTTTAAGACCAACTTTCAATCACATCATTCCATTTATAATGCCAAAAATCACTGAAGTTATCAGACAAAATCATAATTTTGCATCCGCAAACAAATTGAATAGTCAATATGTGGTATTCAAGCTGTTTTGAAAAATTGTGAAAGGTCAAAGACAAAAAAAACTGGAAGGCAAAAATCTGATGAAGTTTCTTAGTTTCTTTTTTGAGAGAACGGAAGAAGTACAGCAAGGACCTGGCTCAGCATCTGGCAACTTTATCGGGATGCCAGGTTGACCCTTCTACGGTCTAAAGAAGCTTGATCCGGAATGGTCTTTTTGAAAGGGTAGTACTCAAGTTAACACTTTTAAAGAAGGGGAACAGGGTGAAGAGGCTTAGATATGCTAAAGCTCAAAGAAAGAAAGAAAAGTTTCATCTGCATTTTGTCAGTGGTTTTGGCCATATTGTCCGAATAGATGGGCTCATGAGCGCCTGATTTGGGATAGGTTTTATTTTTCAGCATGATAATGATCTCAAGCACACTGCTAATGCAGTGAAATCCTATCTAGAGAGAAAACAGCTGATAAAACACTGACAATCATGGACTGGCCTCAACAGAGTCCAGACCTGAATATTATAGAGACATGGGGTCACCTGGATAGAAAAAAAGAAAGCCTAAATTTAGAACTCGGGGAGGTGCTTAGTGCATATAGAGGTCACGCTAAACACTGACTTATCTGTAGAAGCAATTTTGTTCTTTTCTTATTTTGTGTACACAATTCCTGTATTTTCTTTTTGTATCTGGGTGAAAGACGAATAGGGTGTTCCTAGTACCAAAAAAATAAAATGGTTAAATTGTATAAGTTTTTCATTTAATATTGTGCACAAATGTGTCACCTATGTAAATATGTATTTTTTTTTCTCAGCATTTTGCTTATTTGATAGTTTAAGTGTTGTTGACACACAACAAGGGCACAAAAATGTCATTCAGTGCAACGACTAATTTATGAAAAAATACACACACAAGGAACAATCTTAGCCATTTCAAATTTATAAGTTTAGTATATCTCTTACAAAAGATTTAAAACCTCAGAAGAAACTGTACTTACTCTGTTTTAAATTGTCTGTGCATTGTTTGTACTCTAATGCGTCTTGGGATTTTGTTTATTTGTATACAAGACGTTTTTGCTACACATTCTATTCTATTTGAAACCTAATCAAACTCTGTTTTCTATGAAGCAGGCCTGGATTCTCTTGCATTCACATGAAAAAAATATATAATAATTACTTATAACAGTTATTTTAAGCAAATGTTTTTGTTGCACTGTATGCTGATTTTATGCTGCACTGAATGACATACTCCAAATTATCCTGTTACATCAGAATATTCATGACTTAATTTGTTTTTAAGTTCTTTATTGATTAAAGTAGCAGTAGTAGAATGAAATTATGCCACACCAGTGGCAAGTATGTGTTATGATATTACTACATCATGAGTTTGCATGTTCTCCCCGTGTCTGCATGGTTTACTCCAGGAGCTCCGGTTTCCTCTTACAGTCCAAAAACATGCAAGTGAGGTGAATTGGACACACTAAATTGTCCATGACTGTGTTTGATAAAGCTAATGAACCTTGTGTGAAGATAAAGTACCGTTTCCTGTCATGAATGTAACCGAAAGTGTAAAACATGACGTTAAAATCCTAATAAACAAACAAACAAACTACATCATGAAAAAAGTAAGGCAATCAAAAACGTAAACTTTATTCTGAAATAAAACAAGAAACTTGCATAAAAGTGATGTAACATAAGATCATTTGAAGTCCTCAGTCATAGCATGAAAAAATGGTTGCTGTTAAAGCATTTCAATATATTCATAAAGCATTTTAATATTAAAACATAGCTAATGAAGCCATCATAACAACTTGTAAGGCACCAGAACAGTGTGGAAGTGTGGAATTTGTGTCATAACACGTGAAAAAGTTGCTGCAATAAATCTAAATTCATTCAGCAGTGAAAACCATTTGAAGTCACATTTTATCTTTTGTTGTTAACCTTGAGGTTCTTGCTGTACATGGCTTTAGTTCTGCGATTATGATTTTGACATCAGACTTAAGGTAGTAAATTTCATCAGGTGGATTTGGCCACACAAAGGAATTTCTGTTTCAATTTTGCTTTAAAAAGTCAGTATAACAATGTCATTGTCAATTTGGTGCAACAGCGAAATTCTGTTGCGCTGAATGACTGTTGTTGAACTGAAAGACAGAAATTTTACTTTAGCACATTTGACAGTTATCCCAGTGGTTAGCCAAAGCTAACATTGACCTTAACTCAGACATTTCTACACATATTCACATTTAAATGTTAATAACCTTGTTTGTTTACAAGAGTAACCGTAATATTAGGTTTTCTGTGTTGTACTGAATGACACTCAGTTTTGTTCTTTAATGTACTATGTCAGTAAAAATACATTTTTATCAAATAATGTTAAAATGCATTGACCTTTGTGTGTGCTGAAGGGTCCCCAGGTGTCTTCTTTTGTTGTTATAATTGGTCACATGACTGCAGTAACTTGATCAAATATTAAAACAAGGCTTTTTATTAACGTTGTACTGAATGACAACTGAAGATTGGGAAAATGGGGACTGAAAGTGTCCTGAATATTATTAATATTAAAAAACACATCTGATTGAATATTATTTAATATGTCACACATGACATTTGTACAATTATGCCAAAGCAGTAAATTTTAAGTTTTACTTAATATTAATTAGTTTTTTCTTAATGTTTTATTACTTAAAGAGGTAGGGGGACAGTTGCACTGAATGACATTTTGGGGGTTTCAAGGGTTATTTTTTCAAAAATCATACATTTTCTGTAAAAATTACTTTAAGTTTCAGTAAACATGTACAAATGGAGTAGATTGAAGGTATATCCACTTATATTGATATAATTGTTTATTATTTATCAAGTGGGGACACTAAAAAGTTACGTCTCGTCTTTGACCCATCTACATGATCACTACAGGTTTCAATACATATATATATACAGTGTATCACAAAAGTGAGTACACCCCTCACATTTCTGCAGATATTTAAGTATATCTTTTCATGGGACAACACTGACAAAATGACACTTTGACACAATGAAAAGTAGTCTGTGTGCAGCTTATATAACAGCGTAAATTTATTCTTCCCTCAAAATAACTCAATATACAGCCATTAATGTCTAAACAACCGGCAACAAAAGTGAGTACACCCCTAAGAGACTACACCCCTAAATGTCCAAATTGAGCACTGCTTGTCATTTTCCCTCCAAAATGTCATGTGATTTGTTAGTGTTACTAGGTCTCAGGTGTGCATAGGGAGCAGGTGTGTTCAATTTAGTAGTACAGCTCTCACACTCTCTCATACTGGTCACTGAAAGTTCCAACATGGCACCTCATGGCAAAGAACTCTCTGAGGATCTTAAAAGACGAATTGTTGCGCTATATGAAGATGGCCAAGGCTACAAGAAGATTGCCAACACCCTGAAACTGAGCTGCAGCACAGTGGCCAAGATCATCCAGCGTTTTAAAAGAGCAGGGTCCACTCAGAACAGACCTCGCGTTGGTCGTCCAAAGAAGCTGAGTGCACGTGCTCAGCATCACATCCAACTGCTGTCTTTGAAAGATAGGCGCAGGAGTGCTGTTAGCATTGCTGCAGAGATTGAAAAGGTGGGGGGTCAGCCTGTCAGTGCTCAGACCATACGCCGCACACTACATCAAATTGGTCTGCATGGCTGTCACCCCAGAAGGAAGCCTCTTCTGAAGTCTCTACACAAGAAAGCCCGCAAACAGTTTGCTGAAGACATGTCAACAAAGGACATGGATTACTGGAACCATGTCCTATGGTCTGATGAGACCAAGTTTAATTTGTTTGGTTCAGATGGTCTCAAGCATGTGTGGCGGCAATCAGGTGAGGAGTACAAAGATAAGTGTGTCATGCCTACAGTCAAGCATGGTGGTGGGAATGCCATGGTCTGGGGCTGCATGAGTGCAGCAGGTGTTGGGGAGTTACATTTCATTGAGGGACACATGAACTCCAATATGTACTGTGAAATACTGAAGCAGAGCATGATCCCCTCCCTCCGGAAACTGGGTCGCAGGGCAGTGTTCCAGCATGATAATGACCCCAAACACACCTCTAAGACGACCACTGCTTTATTGAAGAGGCTGAGGGTAAAGGTGATGGACTGGCCAAGCATGTCTCCAGACCTAAACCCAATAGAACATCTTTGGGGCATCCTCAAGCGGAAGGTGGAGGAGCGCAAAGTCTCGAATATCCGCCAGCTCCGTGATGTCATCATGGAGGAGTGGAAAAGCATTCCAGTGGCAACCTGTGAAGCTCTGGTAAACTCCATGCCAAGGAGAGTTAAGGCAGTTCTGGAAAATAATGGTGGCCACACAAAATATTGACACTTCAGGAACTTTCACTAAGGGGTGTACTCACTTTTGTTGCCGGTGGTTTAGACATTAATGGCTGTATATTGAGTTATTTTGAGGGAAGAATAAATTTACACTGTTATATAAGCTGCACACAGACTACTTTTCATTGTGTCAAAGTGTCATTTTGTCAGTGTTGTCCCATGAAAAGATATACTTAAATATCTGCAGAAATGTGAGGGGTGTACTCACTTTTGTGATACACTGTATATATATATATAGTGTTCAGAGGTCGCATCAGGACAACAAGGAAAAACAATTGCTTAAACAATCTACATTGTTGCCATTGGTGCAAATGTGTCAGTGGCAACAATAAGATTACTTAAAATTAAGGACTTTATGGCTGAAATCCACTGTGCACATCATCCTTGATTGAGAAGCAGAGAAAGAATTACTCAACAAAATGACACTAGAAGGGACTTTGATAAACATGTGGAGTTCTATAGAGAGATGAATCAAAACTGGAACTGTTTGACCATATGAATCAGCTATATTTCTGGCTTGGTCATTGATAGTGGGGATATGTGTTTTTTTGTGGTAATCAACAATTTATTTGGTTCTGTAAATCATTTAATGTTTAGTTGCATATATACCAAAAATAAGTGTGTAATTGAAAGAGTACATAATTTTTTGAGCAATGTTCTAATTGTCATACATAAAATAATAGCATTTGAATACTTTCTTGTTTGCAAATTTATTTGTTTTCTTATAAATGTATTACATTTATGTTCTCCCCGTATAAGTGTGGGGAGTCTTCCTGTTTTGAGAAAATGAGTTTGGCTCTTGTAACAAAATCATAACTTTTTTTTAATATTGGGGCGTTACACCACCATTGTTTAGCTTTCTTTTGTCCTGGATTACCAAGCTCAAACCCATACACTTCGCATCATAGCATCATGGTCATATGTAACAGTAGGAAGGATTTCTGCTGTAGCAACAATGTATTGCCCAGTATAAAAGACAAATACTATCAATCTGTGAGTTTTCTAATGGCTAGAAGAGTAAAATACCTAATCTTTGGTACCTAAATTATTTAGGCACATACTGAATTTAGATTGAATTCTGCCATAACTGTATAAATGTCAATTAGAATATTTCAGTTGGTAGTCCAAAGCCTTACCCACTAGGTGACCACTGTAGCAGCACATGATAACATCACTTAAAAAGAACCTCTCTGGCAATGTAAAGCAGGCTAGAATGTCTTCAAAAAGCAGCACATGATGCCACATTATAAAGAGATTCAAATACAGATGCCGAACAGAGTCATTGGAATCTACCAGTCTGAAAAAAGAATACAAAGCCATTGTTAAGGCCCCAGGACTCCAGCAAACCACAGTGAGAGTCATTATCCACAAATGGAGAAAACTTTTAAACATTTTCCCAGGAGTGGCTGACCTACCAAATTTCACCAAGAGTGCATCATTAATTAGGTTATAAAAAAAAAAACCCAGAAATATCTGAAGAACTGCAGGCCTGACTTGACCCAGTTAAGGTCAATACACATGATTTCACTGGAAAGACGCTGGAAAAAAATTGCATTCAGGAGAGAGTTGCAAGGCGCAAACCAAAAAGAACACGAAGGCTTTTCTCACGATTGCCAAAGAGACATATAGATGATCCTTTGGATTTTTGGGATAATTCTCTATGCACTGTTGAGTCAAATGTGGAATTTGTGGATGACATGGGTATTGTTATATCTGGCCTAAAGCTACCACTGCATTCCACCATAAGAACATCTTACCAACAGTCAAATGTGGTGGTATTGTGATGGTCTGGGGCTGCTTTGTTTCCACAGGACCTGAATGACTTGTCAGTTATTGAAACCATGAATTCTGTTCTCTATCAGGAAATCCTAAAGCAGAATCTCTGTATGTTAGTTTGTGACCCAAGACTCAGCACAATTGGCTTATGCAACAGGACAAAGCAAGTCCAGTGGTTCAAATAAAACAAACTTAAGCTTTTGAAGTGGCCGAGTGAAAGTCCTGACTTAAAGCCCCTTGAGATGCTGTGATTACAACAAATCTCCTAGTTTTAAGTTTGAAAAGTCATATGCGTCTGTGGTGAGGTAGACATTATCAACAGCCTTCCAGAAAGAGGTCACATGGTTAAAGATAAACCACAGCAGGAAACAAATCTTAGAAGCAAAGTGGTCCTGCATGCCTAATTAGGCACCATTAGAAGCAAACCAATCTAAAGTTACCAATCTAAACCTGTTTGTTTGTTTGTTTGTTTATTTATTAGGATTTTAACGTCATGTTTTACACTTTGGTTACATTCATGACAGGAACGGTAGTTACTCATTACACAAGTTTCTTCAGTTCACAAGTTTATATCAAACACAGTCTTGGACAATTTAGTATTTTCAATTCACCTCACTTGCATGAACAATATGATAAACCACCCATTTCATCTTTTGTATTTGTTTTACCCATTGGTGTGAAAATTTGCAGTTGGACAGAAATAAAATATAATTGTAGTAGAAACATTGACAAAAGTTATTTAATATCTGACTTTTTTAATACCTCTTTTTTGTTTCCTGCTCATATAGGATAAGGACATGGACCAAACAGTTACATTCCTGCAAGCAACAGACTCCAAAAAGTTGGAGAAAAAAAAGCGTCCAGGGAAGATTGGTGCTATCATTGGCCTTGTGGTCCTCCTAGGCGTCATAGCTTTGATGACAGGACTGCTGGTCTGGCATTTTCATTGTAAGAATTGTTCTTGACTTTTATTCATCAAAACAGTTTTCATTGTTTTTACAATCAACACAATTAACCATCATGTATACTATAATTAATAATAAAAGATGTTGCACGATATGAAATCAAATTTTAGGCTCACAAAAAATAATTATAAAATCTTACAAGATTTCTTTAATTTTAGCCTTTTAACAATTTTTTGACATACAAAACATTAGCCAAGGAGTTTTTTTTCTTTGGGCTATTACCTGTTTTAACCGTTTATTCCTCCTTGCCTGGCAGACAAGGTAATAAGCAGGATGCTGGGTTTTTTTTATATGTGCACTTTATTAGGTATACTTATCTGTTTAGTACATTTGTTGCTTTGTACATGTTTATTAAAGCAGTGTTTTTGAACATTTTAAACACCCCAGTGTTTATAGTGGGAGAAGAATAGTGCTACAACCCAAAATAAAACACCAACAGCATCCTGTGATCTGAAACCGTAACATAAAAATGTCCACATTGGAAAAAAGCTACAGTCTTTAACTATACACCAGCAACATGTGATTCCTAATAAAAAGGCCACCAATAAACAGTATTCACAAATCCCACCAACATTACCACACCTAATACACTCATACCAGAAAAAAAAAAAACACACACTACTATATTAGTGTCAATCAAGTGCTGAAAATGGTCTACTAACTAAGCATTATCTGGTCAGTGGTGGTCCAATGGGAAGTGGTCCCTTTCAGTTGATAAAGTTTATGGATCTGCAATGTGCTACAGTCAGTAACCTCATACTTATGGTTGAAGTAGCTTATAGTTATTGTGGATATGACTTTGAATAGATATAATTGGCATTTATGTTGCACTCCAAATAGTGGCCATGTGTATAAAATTTGCTTAAATTTACTTGAAATGCCTAGAACACATCTGTAGTCCATCTGTTGCAATTTGAATTAAATGGATATGATCTGAAAAGGTACACACTTTGGCCACAGTTTACACTGCATTGTCAGAACGGATACCAAGCCATGAAGTCTAAGGAACTGTCTGGATCTCTGCTCTGATCTCTTACAAGGCAAGATATATCTCTCATCCTGAGCTGTTCAGCAACTGTTAGTGTCTGTAGAACACCCCCCCATCACCACTGATTTTACACATTTTAACCCTCATTACTGAAGTAAAGATTACAGTGATAACATTGTGGACACAAATTAGGAGAAAGATACAAAGAGATTGTATGGCATGACAACGCCCCCTTGCCAAAAAAAAAGACCTAATCCAATAGAAAATCTGTGAATGGCATGGCTGGTCACCATTAAAATGTGACTGAATACAGAGCAAGGAACAATGGGAAGATATTCCCCAATCAAGGTGTTCAAAGCTGTGAGACAACCAAACAGACTGATGGCTGGAAATAAAGCAAAAGGTGGCTCTTTAAAGAGCTAAAACTGAAGACTGATCACTTTTTTTGCAACCCTGTTATTCTAGTTTTTCATTTTTTATTAATTTTTAGAATGGTTTCCTCATTAAATTCAATTTTAATTTGTATACTCTCCTGTCCTGACTTGCAGACCGAAATAATTCAAATGTAAAGAAGATGTACAGTGGAACTATGCACATCACAAACCAAGCTTTTCAGGATGATTATATGAACCCTGATAGTGCAGCGTTTCAGGCACTGGCCAGTCAGGTAGTAGGTCAGGTAAGGCATATTTTCAGATCTATTAGCTTTTTTTTTTTTTTGAGTTTGCCTATCTATTGCAATAAGAAAAAATGACTGTCTTCTTATTTAGTTGTCGGAAATCTACGCAAGAACTCCACAGATGTCCAAGTATTACTTGAATTCTACTGTACATGCCTTCAGGTATGTTTATTAGCCTGTCCGCATAACTATTTAATAAAATAAACTAGTTACAAACACATAAAAAAAAAAAAGACAACGTGCAGAAGTTTTTTTTTCTCATATACAACCCATAGTTATTTTTTACATCAGTATACAAATCCCATTTCCAGAAAAGTTTGGACAGAAGAATCTGTGATATGTTAATTCTCTTAAATTTTTGTTTACCTGAAAAAAGTAGAAAAATAAGATGTCCAATGTTTTTACTGTGTAAACATTTGATGCCTGGATAACATTCCACAAAAGTTGTGACAGGCAAAACAAGCATGAAAACTTAATCGGATATTGAAGGTTCTGTGTTTTGAAACATTCCAGGATAAGCAGGTGAATTTGTAACAGGTGAGGAACTCATGATTCGGTGTAAATGGAGGATCCACCAAAGGCTCAGTCTGTACAAGCAATGATGGGTCGTTGCTCATGACTGTGTACCATCTGTGTAAATAATTTAGGGCTTTCAATTTGGAGAAATCTTAGTCCGTGTAGGGTAAAAATGTAAACCACTACGAATTGTGAGTGACCTTTGAGCTCTCAGGCGACATTGCATAACAAACCGTCATGCTATCGTATGGGAGGCATGGAAGAGTTGCATATGTGTTATTGTGCTATCGATGTGAAGGTGTATATTTCCAATTTAAAGAGACAAGCTGCTATCAAGGCAACGTCTTTTACCGGGAAGTCTGTGTTTATTTTAGCATGACCGTGCCATGCCTTGTTCTGTACGTGCTACAATAGCGTGGCGTCATAGACACAGTGTGTGTGCTAGACTGGCCTGCCTGTAGCCCTATTGTGTCCTATTGAAAATGTTTGGCTACCACTAACTCTTGAGCAGGAGAAATCTCGTATCAAGCAAGAGTGGGAAAAATTTCACTTGCAAAACAAAAACTTGGAACACAGTGCTAAACATGGCTCTGACCCAACTTTTTTTGAGTGTATTGCAGGCATCAAATTCTACATGTTTATATTTAAAAAATACAGAGATCAGTAAAAACATTGGAAATATTTTCTTCTTACTTTTCTCAATTAAAGGTTCTAGAGAATTTACAAATCAAAAATCCTATTATTTATTTATTTTGTTGCAATTTTCCCTCCAATTTTCTCCCTTTATTTAGTCGTATCCAATTACTCAGATTGCATTACGCTTTCCCTCTATCAATATTACTCTCCACTGCTGACTGAGGAGCTTCGCAACTGACACACGCCCCCTCCGACATGTGTGCAATACCGACTGCATCTTTTCACCTGCACGAGGCGAGTTCATATGTGGATCAGCTTTGTGTACAGACAGCCACACCCTGATCAACGCATTATTCCTCAGCTTTGCGTAGGCACCATCAATCAGCCAGCAAAGGTTGTAGCTGCATCAGTTGTAAGGAGCCCTGGTCCGGCTTTCCCACCCTGTGTGAACAACAACCAATCGTTGTTCATGTAGCTGCCCAGTCCAGCCAGATGGCAGAGCTAAGATTTGAAACAATGTGTTTGAAATCCCACCTCTGGTGTGCTTGCATGTTTTACCACTGTGCCACCAGAGCGACACAGATTCACAGATACCCTTAATATTGTTATATAGCACTAAGTTTAGGTAACACTTTATTAGATGATATTTTAAAGGAAAATGGGGCATGTTCACATCAACAGCACTTGTTATTTAGTACACTTCAAGGACTTCATATTCAGTATTTAAATGATTTCGCCCAACCCTGTACATACGTTTTTTAGGTAGTTGTGTTTTTGTTTACAGTAACTACATTTACTTGAATAACATTTTTAAAAGATAGATGTGATGATAGACTTACAAATGTATTCTTTTCTTATTTTAAATGTTTATTAATCAACCTTTTTCTTTTTGTCAAGTGAGGGCAGTGTAATAGCATATTACTTGTCAGAGTTCAACGTTCCACCGGCACAGGTGGCAGCTGTGGATGATATAATGAGCACCATGAATGAAACCATGAACAAACAGCGCCGCTTAACCGGACCACAAGGAAATTTGATCTTTGACAGCATAGTTTCTTCAGGTACAACCTAGTGATGATTTAAATAGCCTATTGTTTTTTTTTTTTTACATTGTGCAGTATTTTATTTATTTATTACTTTATTAAGTATCACAGTTTTATCATCTTACTATTCACTTATTGCTACTATTTCTATTTACAGCTGTTGATTCACGGATGATCACAAAAGCCGGTAAGCTGCACAATTTAATTTTCATTTGTGCTAAATGTTGAATGGATTGACTAATGCTAACTGAAATTTACATTGAAACTAAACTCTTTTGCCTTCTGCAGATAAAAAAAGGTACAGCATACAAATTAGGTCTAATGAAGTCTTGGATATCAGGTCACCTGGATTTCCCGACTACCCATACCCGGCCAACACATTTGTGCAGTGGCAGTTTCGAGCAAATCCTGACAATGTTGTAAAGCTGGAATTCACAAGATTTGATCTGGAGGCAAACTGCAGCAATGATTTTGTTAAAGTTTATGACTCACTGATGCCAGTTGAAAGTCTTATCATGGCTGAGTAAGTGTTTGGTATCATAACTGAACTTTCTTTAAGAATATGTGTGAATATACACTGATCAGCCATAACATTAAAACCAGCTCCTTGTTTGTACACACACTGTCCATTTTATCAGCTCCACTTACCATATAGGAGCACTTTGTAGTTCTACAATTACTGACTGTAGTCCATCTGTACATATCTTTTTAACCTGCTTTCACCCTGTTCTTTAATGGCCAGGACCACCACAGAGCAGGTATTATTTAGGTGGTGGATCATTCTCAGCACTGCAATGACACTGACATGGTGGTGGTGTTAAAGTGTGTTGTGCTTATATGAGTGAATCAGACACAGCAGTGTTGCTGAAGTTTTTAAAAACCATGTCCACTCACTGTCCACTCTATTAGACACTCCTGCCTAGTTGGTCCACCTTGTAGATGTAATGTCAGAGACGTTCACTCATCTATTGCTGCTGTTTGAGTTGGTCATCTTCTAGACCTTCTTCATTGGTCACAGGATGCTGCCAACGGGGCACTGTTGGCTGGATATTTTTGGTTGGTGGACTATTTTCAGTTCAGCAGGGACAGTGAGGTGTTTAAAAACTCCATCATTGCTGTGTCTTATCCACTCATACCAGCACAACACACACTAACACACCACCACCATGTCAGTGTCACTGAAGTGCTGAGAATAATCCACCACTCAAATAATACCTGCTCTGTGGGGGTCCTGACCATTGAAGAACAGCATGAAAGAGGGCTTACAAAGCATGCAGAGAAACAGATGGACTACAGTCAGAAATTGTAGAACTTCAACATGCTCCTATATGGTAAATGGAGCTGATAAAATGGACAGTGTGTGTAGAAACAAGACTGTGGTTTTAATGTTATGGTTGATCGGTGTATATGTTAATTGTTATATTACAAATGCTTAGTATTATGATTGGTTCTTGAATTATTTTTGTTTAAACTACATCTGAAGTTGGAAAAAAATGAAGGTGTAAATAACCTAGGGCAGTGGTATCTCAGTGGTCAAGATACTGGACAATTTATCGCAAAGGTTGCTGGTTCAACCCTCACCACCATCAAGTTACCACTGTTAGGCCTTTAAACAAGACCCTTAACCTTCAATTGCATGCATTGTATAGGGTCACAGTAGGGTGCTTTGAAATGTCTGTTTAAAATGCTGTACACAGGGTGGTGAAAATACCAGATAAAAGAGCTTATGTGTGGTTTGAGAAACACTTTCCATGCCCTCCTCAATTACCAGATTTAAACATAAATGAACCCTTATGACTGCAGATTAAAATAGACAATCATCTCCTTTATTTCTCAACAACTAAAGGTTTTTCTTCTCAAAGAGGGCTCCAGTATCCCAACACACAAGAAGACATGCTTAAAAAGCCTCTTTAACAGTTTTTATCCCTTTTAAAAATGCTTTCTGTAAATACGTAAAAAAAATTGTGTTATTAAAATGTTTTTTTTTTCTTTACAGGAAATGTGGAAAATACTTTTTACCTGACAATCCTCTTAGCTTTATCTCATCAAGAAATGTCATGTTGTTAACGCTGATAACCAATGAAGTGGACAGCTATACTGGCTTCCAGGCTAAAGTGTCACAGATGCCTAAAAGTAAGGCAAGAGGTATGGACAAGGATGTATGTACGTATGACGTATGACTGGAGGATGGGTTGTTACCCTAATGATGTAATATAACTTAATAATCTATTAGCCCTTTTAAAAATGTGTACTTTAAACTTCGTGTATATAAGTTCTTTGACATCATCTATGTCAGTTTTAAATTTAATTTACTGTTCTTGAGTAGTAACTATTACATCAGTGAGCTTCTTCTTGGAAGCTTTAACCTAAGAAGAACATGCTTGTACACCCCAAATCTTTAGTAACTGGATATACTGTGTCTAACGTCACCTTTGTGGTTTTTTCAGCAGGAAATATGAAATTTTGTGTTGTGGAAAGGTTGGATACTAATGAACAAAATCGTTCAGTAGCATTTCTTTTTTATTTATTTATGTATTTTTTTAAATGCATTTTCTCCTCCCGATTTAGCGCACTTAATTTTGTCTTCCGCTGCTGAGAGATACCAGATTGCATCCAAGTAAAGCACGTTGCTGTACACGCCTCTTCTGACACGTGCACAGCCCTCCTCTTCTCGCCCCTGCATTCTGCACAGGCGTCTCTTTCGCCAATCAGGGTCCTTACACAGCATATGAAGACCCATAGACCCACACATAGTCCGGTCCCCACCCTGCAGATACGGTGGCCAATTGGTATCTGCTGCAGGCACTGCCAATAATGCCCGCCAGATGGCGCCCAGCCGACCGGTTGCAATGCAGAGTTTCGAACCGACAAGTTCAGAAACTTGGTGCTGGTGTGCTAGCGGAATATCCCACTGTGCCACCTGGGCCCTGTTCAGTAGCGTTTCTAAGTACCCCAGTGTTTTTCCTAATTATCCATGAACTCATTTTTATAAAATCATATTAATTTATTAAACATTAAGGTTCCAAAGAGGTGAATTTGTGCAACAACATGTCTTGATATTTTTTTTTTATGTGAAGGATATCATATCACGTTTGGTAAATCTGATGCAACTCCATAACCCTATGTCTTATGATTTCTCTGCTCATAGATTTATCATGTGGTGGAACTCTGACAGGACTTACTGGAACCTTTACATCACCACACTTTCCATCATATTACCCTGCAAATATTAGGTGTGAATGGACAATTCAGGTAGGGCAGTATGTCATACTGAGACTAAAATATAACAACTACCTATATATCTTTATGTTTATGATAATAAATAATAATTGCTGAATTAAACTTTGTTCTTTTGAAGGTGCCATCTAATATGCATGTGAAAGTTTTATTCTCTAAATTCATGATGTCTGTGGGTGACCCAAAGACGTGTCCAAAAGACTATGTCCAGGTCAATAATGAAAAGTGAGTGATGACAGTTTAGATTAATTTGTAGTTACATGAATTACATGTACAATGACATTTTTGTGCATCTTTCTCAAAAGGCTGTGTGGTACCTTACCATCGAGCACAATACGGGCCGGTACCTCAAACCAAATGACTGTAGTCTTCCACTCTGATGCCTCATATGTGGATCGAGGCTTTAATGCTACCTTCATGGCCTTCGAGCCCAGTAACCGTAAGTGGCGAGTCCTAGACTACATAACGACCTCATACTACATTTTGTACAATGTAGATGTCAAAAAGTAGCATTTTTAGAGAGTTTATATAAGTAGAATGCAATCTGAAAATTTACATTACTTTTTAACCCCATTTGCTTTGTCTTTAGCATGCCCAGAAAAGTTCCTATGTAACAATAAACGCTGTATCAATCCTGCTTTGAAATGTGATGGCTGGAATGACTGTGGAGACAGCAGTGATGAGAGGGATTGTCGTAAGTACTGGTACATACACACAGTAACAAACTTTCAAACAACAGAATATCCTTTTTTTATAATTCAGTTAGTTTTGAACATGATGGCATGTTTTCTGTTTCCAGTTTTAGTTTTTATTTTACTACATTTTATTTCAGCTTGCTTTTTTATACTTTAATAACCTTGTTAATAGGAATGGTAGTGATTAGGAGAATGAACACAAACCAACATTCAGTCAAAAAAATTTATTGATATGTAGTCATAAATCTAAATAAGTAGATTGTTAGTTAAGTATTTCTGTATTTGTTTTTACTTTAGAGTGTGATTCTACCATGATTAAGTGTGGAAATGGTCTATGTAAGCCAATGTTCTGGATGTGTGATTCCGTTGATGATTGTGGAGACAAAACTGATGAAATGAACTGTGGTAAGAATATATGTCTCTTTGTGTGTCTTGTCAATCAATCTGTTCGTGGGTGTGTATATCTGATTGTGTTTGTATATGATTTATATACATTATATATATATATATATATATGTATATATACACACACACATTCTTAATCCATCTAATGACTGCTTGAGTATATCATCTTTGTATCCCTGGTACACACCCGCTTGATGTTCATGGCTCTATGTATCCCCTTGTTGGGTTCCAAGGTGGGTGGGGAGTAGAGATCGTGAATCTCTAATCAACAAATATGGATTCTAAACAAAACCCCCAAAGAAAAGTGATGAATCATGACCTGGACCTGACCTCTTTGCCATTTATCAATGTCATAAGTGAAGACAAAGGTTTATCATCCTAGAGGCTTTTTCCAAACGTCCCTACATGGGGGGATGTAAAAAATACATAATCCACCAACTGGGCCCGATCACAATAAAACTAAGTCATCGCTGCAGATCTAACCTACAATGACCCATTTCCCTGTGTTCAATCTACATACTCTAAGTACAATGTGAACTGCCATGAATTGGATTCTTTAATTCTTTAACTCCATTCACCCATCATTCTTATACAGTGGGGCCAAAAAGTATTTAGTCAGCCACTGATTGTGCAAGTTCTCCTACTTAGAAAGATGAGAGGTCTGTAATTTTCATCATAGGTACACTTCAACTATGAGAGACAAAATGAGGAAAAAAAATCCAGGAAATCACATTGTAGGATTTTTAAAGAATTTATTTGTAAATTATGGTGGAAAATAAGTATTTGGTCAATAACAAACAAGGAAGATTTCTGGCTCTCACAGACCTGTAACTTCTTCTTTAAGAAGCTCTTCTGTCCTCCACTCGTTACCTGTATTAATGGCACCTGTTTGACCTTGTTATCTGTATAAAAGACACCTGTCCACAGCCTCAAACAGTCAGACTCCAAACTCAACCATGGCCAAGACCAAAGAGCTGTCGAAGGACACCAGGAAGAAAATTGTAGACCTGCACCAGGCTGGGAAGAGTGAATCTACAATAGGCAAGCAGGTTGGTGTGAACAAATCAACTGTGGGAGCAATTGTAAGAAAATTGAAGACATACAAGACCATTGATAATCTCCCTCGATCTGGGGCTCCACGCAAGATCTCATCCCGTGGGGTCAAAATGATCATGAGAACGGTGAGCAAAAATCCCAGAACTACACGGAGGGACCTGATGAATGACCTGCAGAGAGCTGGGATCAAAGTAACAAAGGCTACCATCAGTAACGCACTACGCCGAGAGGGACTCAAATCCTGCAGTGCCAGGCGTGTCCCCCTGCTTAAGCCAGCACATGTCCAGGCCCGTCTGAAGTTTGCCAGAGAGCATATGGATGATCCAGAAGAGTATTGGGAGAATATTATGTGGTCAGATGAAACCAAAATGGAACTTTTTGGTAAAAACTCAACTCGTCGTGTTTGGAGGAAGAAGAATGCTGAGTTGCATCCCAAGAACACCATACCTACTATGAAGCATGGGGGTGGAAACATCATGCTTTTGGGCTGTTTTTCTGCAAAGGGGACAGGACGACTGATCCGTGTTAAGGGAAGAATGAACGGGGCCATGTATCGTGAGATTTTAAGCCAAAACCTCCTTCCATCAGTGAGAGCATTGAAGATGGAACGTGGCTGGGTCTTCCAGCATGACAATGATCCCAAACACACCGCTCGGGCGATGAAGGAGTGGCCTAGCCAGTCTCCAGACCTCAACCCCATAGAAAATTTGTGGAGGGAGTTGAAAGTCCGTGTTGCCCAGCAACAGCCCCAAAACATCACTGCTCTAGAGGAGATCTGCATGGAGGAATGGGCCAAAATACCAGCTACAGTGTGTGCAAACCTGGTGAAGACTTACAGGAAACGTTTGACCTCTGTCATTGCCAACAAAGGTTATGTTACAAAGTATTGAGTTGAACTTTTGTTATTGACCAAATACTTATTTTCCACCATAATTTACAAATAAATTCTTTAAAAATCCTACGATATGATTTCCTGGATTTTTTTTTCTCATTTTGTCTCTCATAGTTGAAGTGTACCTATGATGAAAATTACAGACCTCTCTCATCTTTCTAAGTAGGAGAACTTGCACAATCAGTGGCTGACTAAATACTTTTTGACCCCACTGTAGGAGACTTTAACAACCACAATCTCCTGTGGGAAAGCAATCGTACAAAAACCAAAGGCAGAATAATAAAGGATAAAACTAGCAAAAAAAAACCCTGTAGATTCTAAATGAAAACAAAAATACATTCTTACATCCAGCATATAGGATCTATTCAGCAATTGCCCTAACTATGTTGCCCTAACTTCTCATGGTAAGCTCTAGGTGGCAATTAAAGAAAGCTGACTGACCCAGAGGAACTAAAAAAGCATCCCTGACAAGACCCAATCAAATGGCTCATAGACCACATCATAGAAGCCGTAAAAGATAGCGTCCCAGCAAAACCAAGAGGAGAAAAACCAAACAGAATTCCTATCAGACAGCTCAGAACCCTACAACAAACCATTTTTACTAATTATTTATTTGGAGACTCAATAACATCACCACAGCTCATTGCACAAAGACAGAAGTACCCTAGAAGCCTACGTCTGAGACCCATTCACTCCTTGATCTGAAGAGGGCTTACAACATGTCCATATGGAATACTTAGCAACCTTCCATTACATGGGCTTCCAGGAAAGGCTGCCCATCTTCATCCAAAGCATCCAGTCAAACTGCCACTTTAAAATGGCCTCTGCAATATCCAAAAATAAAAACAAATGGAATGCACCCAAGTGATTGGATTTCCCCAGGGCAGTATTCTGACTGTCACCCTTTTTATCACAAAACTGAATAGCATCCCAAATGTAATAGACCCCAACCTAATGTGAAGCCTCTGCATAGATGACTGTAGGATCTGTGCAAGCGGCTTAGGCATGAACTACATAACATTTCGACTCCAGCACAACCTCAACAACATCCACAAATGGTTAATAAATAACGACTTTAACTTCTCAAAAACTGTGTGCATGCACTTCTGCCAACAAGGAATTCTTCACCTAGACCCAGAACTATTCTTAGACAGCAACCCCATTCAAGTAATGGGGAAAAAACAAAATCTCACCCTGGACAATTAACTATTCTGTATATCACACATAAAAGCCATAAAATTGAATGCATAATCAAACTTTTAGCAAGCACCAAATATGGATCTTTTTTTTTTTAATGTACAAAACCCTGATCGGATCCCGGCTTGACTACACCAGTTTAATCTATCGAGCTACCTGGAAATCTTATATCCAAACACTAGATCCCATATATCATCTTGGTCTCCATTTAGTCCTAAGTGCTGTTAGAACCTCCCAGTACACAGCCTCTACATCGAAGCTGGAAATCAGATGCCAGGAACTGGCAATCAAACATGGACACCTTTACACACTTAAACTCAACAGGATCCGCCCTTTAGGCCTTTGGATAGACACCCACATTAAAGAAATTAACTTCAACCATAATCAACTATCCTAAATCCATCAGTGCAGTCCTCCCTCCCTAGATGGCGGCACGGTGGCTAAGTGGGTAGCACTTTTGCCTCACAGCAAGAAGGTCCTGGGTTCGATCCCCAGGTGGGGCGGTCTGGGTCCTTTCTGTGTGGAGTTTGCATGTTCTCCCCGTGCCTGCGTGGGTTTACTCCAGGTGCTCCGGTTTCCTCCCACAGTTCAAAAACATGCAAGTGAGGTGAATTAGAGACACTAAATTGTCCAAGACTGTGTTCGATATAACCTTGTGAACTGAAGAACCTTGTGTGAAGATAAACTACCGTTTCCTGTCATGAATGTAACCAAAAGTGTAAAACATGACGTTAAAATTCTAATAAACAAACAAACCCTCCATAGAACCCCCAAGACCCCAAAACCCCCAAGACCTAGACACATCATTCTCAACCAAGATTTTTCCTCTTAAAGGTTGTTATGGTGGTGTGTATATAATTGAATGTAAATAGGATTCTCTTAGGATTTAAGATTACAGCATAAATTACTATGCTAATCATATAATTTGTAATGAAAAACATTGCATTGAATAAAAATGCAAAGGTCTGGTCTCAGACCTTTGACCCCCACTGTTTATAAAACTTGTGTTGTGTCATTCTCATTCTTTTCTCTGCTTTAATTTTTTCTTAGGCCGCTGTAAGGCAGGTGAATTTGAATGTAAAAATGGAGTCTGTATCTCAGAGAAACTAAGGTGCGATGGACAAAGTCAATGTAGTGATAAGTCTGATGAAGAGAACTGTGGAAAATGTAAGTGAAGTGACTTCATCTAATGACTAAGAATACTTTATGTAGCGTAACTTGTCTCGAGACAGTAAGACTTAAACAAAAATATTACACTCCACTGTAAGACTTGGGGTTATGTTAGAGTTTGTGTGCATGTGGTTATGGATTTAGTAATCAGAGACTCGTTTCTCCACACAGCGACTTAAGACTCGGCTCAGACTCGTTTCAAATGACTCGTGATTTGCAAAAAATGACTCGTGACTTGCAAAAAATGACTCGTGGACAACAAAAGTCAACAACATTAGTTACGTGTGACAATTTTATATATATATATATATATATATATATATATATATATATACAGTGTATCACAAAAGTGAGTACACCCCTCACATTTCTGCAGATATTTAAGTATATCTTTTCATGGGACAACACTGACAAAATGACACTTTGACACAATGAAAAGTAGTCTGTGTGCAGCTTATATAACAGTGTAAATTTATTCTTCCCTCAAAATAACTCAATATACAGCCATTAATGTCTAAACCACCGGCAACAAAAGTGAGTACACCCCTAAGAGACTACACCCCTAAATGTATAAATTGAGCACTGCTTGTCATTTTCCCTCCAAAATGTCATGTGATTTGTTAGTGTTACTAGGTCTCAGGTGTGCATAGGGAGCAGGTGTGTTCAATTTAGTAGTACAGCTCTCACACTCTCTCATACTGGTCACTGAAAGTTCCAACATGGCACCTCATGGCAAAGAACTCTCTGAGGATCTTAAAAGACGAATTGTTGCGCTACATGAAGATGGCCAAGGCTACAAGAAGATTGCCAACACCCTGAAACTGAGCTGCAGCACAGTGGCCAAGATCATCCAGCGTTTTAAAAGAGCAGGGTCCACTCAGAACAGACCTCGCGTTGGTCGTCCAAAGAAGCTGAGTGCACGTGCTCAGCGTCACATCCAACTGCTGTCTTTGAAAGATAGGTGCAGGAGTGCTGTCAGCATTGCTGCAGAGATTGAAAAGGTGGGGGGTCAGCCTGTCAGTGCTCAGACCATACGCCGCACACTACATCAAATTGGTCTGCATGGCTGTCACCCCAGAAGGAAGCCTCTTCTGAAGTCTCTACACAAGAAAGCCTGCAAACAGTTTGCTGAAGACATGTCAACAAAGGACATGGATTACTGGAACCATGTCCTATGGTCTGATGAGACCAAGATTAATTTGTTTGGTTCAGATGGTCTCAAGCATGTGTGGCGGCAATCAGGTGAGGAGTACAAAGATAAGTGTGTCATGCCTACAGTCAAGCATGGTGGTGGGAATGCCATGGTCTGGGGCTGCATGAGTGCAGCAGGTGTTGGGGAGTTACATTTCATTGAGGGACACATGAACTCCAATATGTACTGTGAAATACTGAAGCAGAGCATGATCCCCTCCCTCCGGAAACTGGGTCGCAGGGCAGTGTTCCAGCATGATAATGACCCCAAACACACCTCTAAGACGACCACTGCTTTATTGAAGAGGCTGAGGGTAAAGGTGATGGACTGGCCAAGCATGTCTCCAGACCTAAACCCAATAGAACATCTTTGGGGCATCCTCAAGCGGAAGGTGGAGGAGCGCAAAGTCTCGAATATCCGCCAGCTCCGTGATGTCGTCATGGAGGAGTGGAAAAGCATTCCAGTGGCAACCTGTGAAGCTCTGGTAAACTCCATGCCCAGGAGAGTTAAGGCAGTTCTGGGAAATAATGGTGGCCACACAAAATATTGACACTTCAGGAACTTTCACTAAGGGATGTACTCACTTTTGTTGCCGGTGGTTTAGACATTAATGGCTGTATATTGAGTTATTTTGAGGGAAGAATAAATTTACACTGTTATATAAGCTGCACACAGACTACTGTTCATTGTGTCAAAGTGTCATTTTGTCAGTGTTGTCCCATGAAAAGATATACTTAAATATCTGCAGAAATGTGAGGGGTGTACTCACTTTTGTGATACACTGTATATATATATATATATATATATATACAGTGTATCACAAAAGTGAGTACACCCCTCACATTTCTGCAAATATTTCATTATATCTTTTCATGGGACAACACTATAGACATGAAACTTGGATATAACTTAGAGTAGTCAGTGTACAGCTTGTATAGCAGTGTAGATTTACTGTCTTCTGAAAATAACTCAACACACAGCCATTAATGTCTAAATAGCTGGCAACATAAGTGAGTACACCCCACAGTGAACATGTCCAAATTGTGCCCAAATGTGTCGTTGTCCCTCCCTGGTGTCATGTGTCAAGGTCCCAGGTGTAAATGGGGAGCAGGGCTGGTAAATTTGGTGTTTTGGGTACAATTCTCTCATACTGGCCACTGGATATTCAACATGGCACCTCATGGCAAAGAACTCTCTGAGGATGTGAGAAATAGAATTGTTGCTCTCCACAAAGATGGCCTGGGCTATAAGAAGATTGCTAACACCATGAAACTGAGCTACAGCATGGTGGCCAAGGTCATACAGCGGTTTTCCAGGACAGGTTCCACTCGGAACAGGCTTCGCCAGGGTCGACCAAACACGTGTTCGGCGTCATATCCAGAGGTTGGCTTTAAAAAATAGACACATGAGTGCTGCCAGCATTGCTGCAGAGGTTGAAGACGTGGGAGGTCAGCCTGTCAGTGCTCAGACCATACGCCGCACACTGCATCAACTCGGTCTGCATGGTCGTCATCCCAGAAGAAAGCTGACGCACAAGAAAGCCCGCAAACAGTTTGCTGAAGACAAGCAGTCCAAGAACATGGATTACTGGAATGCCCTGTGGTCTGACGAGACCAAGATAAACTTGTTTGGCTCAGATGGTGTCCAGCATGTGTGGCGGCGCCCTGGTGAGAAGTACCAAGACAACTGTATCTTGCCTACAGTCAAGCATGGTGGTGGTAGCATCATGGTCTTGGGCTGCATGAGTGTTGCTGGCACTGGGGAGCTGCAGTTCATTGAGGGAAACATGAATTCCAACATGTACTGTGACATTCTGAAACAGAGCATGATCCCCTCCCTTCGAAAACTGGGCCTCATGGCAGTTTTCCAACAGGATAACGACCCCAAACACAACCTCCAAGATGACAACTGCCTTGCTGAGGAAGCTGAAGGTAAAGGTGATGGACTAAACCCAATTGAGCACCTGTGGCGCATCTTCAAGTGGAAGGTGGAGGAGTTCAAGGTGTCTAACATCCACCAGCTCCGTGATGTCATCATGGAGGAGTGGAAGAGGATTCCAGTAGCAACCTGTGCAGCTCTGGTGAACTCCATGCCCAGGAGGGTTAAGGCAGTGCTGGATAATAATGGTGGTCACACAAAATATTGACACTTTGGGCACAATTTGGACATGTTCACTGTGGGGTGTACTCACTTATGTTGCCAGCCATTTAGACATTAATGGCTGTGTGTTGAGTTATTTTCAGAAGACAGTAAATCTACACTGCTATACAAGCTGTACACTGACTACTCTAAGTTATAACCAAGTTTTATTTCTATAGTGTTGTCCCATGAAAAGATATAATAAAATATTTGCAGAAATGTGAGGGGTGTACTCACTTTTGTGATACACTGTACACATATATATATATATACATATATATATATATACAGTGTATCACAAAAGTGAGTACACCCCTCACATTTCTGCAAATATTTCATTATATCTTTTCATGGGACAACACTATAGACATGAAACTTGGATATAACTTAGAGTAGTCAGTGTACAGCTTGTATAGCAGTGTAGATTTACTGTCTTCTGAAAATAACTCAACACACAGCCATTAATGTCTAAATAGCTGGCAACATAAGTGAGTACACCCCACAGTGAACATGTCCAAATTGTGCCCAAATGTGTCGTTGTCCCTCCCTGGTGTCATGTGTCAAGGTCCCAGGTGTAAATGGGGAGCAGGGCTGTTAAATTTGGTGTTTTGGGTACAATTCTCTCATACTGGCCACTGGATATTCAACATCCACCTCATGGCAAAGAACTCTCTGAGGATGTGAGAAATAGAATTGTTGCTCTCCACAAAGATGGCCTGGGCTATAAGAAGATTGCTAACACCCTGAAACTGAGCTACAGCATGGTGGCCAAGGTCATACAGCGGTTTTCCAGGACAGGTTCCACTCGGAACAGGCTTCGCCAGGGTCGACCAAAGAAGTTGAGTCCACGTGTTCGGCGTCATATCCAGAGGTTGGCTTTAAAAAATAGACACATGAGTGCTGCCAGCATTGCTGCAGAGGTTGAAGACGTGGGAGGTCAGCCTGTCAGTGCTCAGACCATACGCCGCACACTGCATCAACTCGGTCTGCACGGTCGTCATCCCAGAAGGAAGCTGACGCACAAGAAAGCCCGCAAACAGTTTGCTGAAGACAAGCAGTCCAAGAACATGGATTACTGGAATGCCCTGTGGTCTGACGAGACCAAGATAAACTTGTTTGGCTCAGATGGTGTCCAGCATGTGTGGCGGCGCCCTGGTGAGAAGTACCAAGACAACTGTATCTTGCCTACAGTCAAGCATGGTGGTGGTAGCATCATGGTCTTGGGCTGCGTGAGTGTTGCTGGCACTGGGGAGCTGCAGTTCATTGAGGGAAACATGAATTCCAACATGTACTGTGACATTCTGAAACAGAGCATGATCCCCTCCCTTCGAAAACTGGGCCTCATGGCAGTTTTCCAACAGGATAACGACCCCAAACACAACCTCCAAGATGACAACTGCCTTGCTGAGGAAGCTGAAGGTAAAGGTGATGGACTAAACCCAATTGAGCACCTGTGGCGCATCCTCAAGTGGAAGGTGGAGGAGTTCAAGGTGTCCAACATCCACCAGCTCCGTGATGTCATCATGGAGGAGTGGAAGAGGATTCCAGTAGCAACCTGTGCAGCTCTGGTGAATTCCATGCCCAGGAGGGTTAAGGCAGTGCTGGATAATAATGGTGGTCACACAAAATATTGACACTTTGGGCACAATTTGGACATGTTCACTGTGGGGTGTACTCACTAATGTTGCCAGCTATTTAGACATTAATGGCTGTGTGTTGAGTTATTTTCAGAAGACAGTAAATCTACACTGCTATACAAGTTGTACACTGACTACTCTAACTTATATCCAAGTTTTATTTCTATAGTGTTGTCTAATGAAAAGATATAATAAAATATTTGCAGAAATGTGAGGGGTGTACTCACTTTTGTGATACACTGTATATATATACATATATATATATATATATATATATACATATATATATATATATATATATATATATATATACATATATATATATATATATATACATATACATATACATATACATATATATATATATATATATATATATATATATATATATATATATATATATATATATATATATATATATATATACAGTGTATCACAAAAGTGAGTACACCCCTCACATTTCTGCAAATATTTCATTATATCTTTTCATGGGACAACACTATAGACATGAAACTTGGATATAAGTTAGAGTAGTCAGTGTACAGCTTGTATAGCAGTGTAGATTTACTGTCTTCTGAAAATAACTCAACACACAGCCATTAATGTCTAAATAGCTGGCAACATAAGTGAGTACACCCCACAGTGAACATGTCCAAATTGTGGCCAAATGTGTCGTTGTCCCTCCCTGGTGTCATGTGTCAAGGTCCCAGGTGTAAATGGGGAGCAGGGCTGTTAAATTTGGTGTTTTGGGTACAATTCTCTCATACTGGCCACTGGATATTCAACATGGCACCTCATGGCAAAGAACTCTCTGAGGATGTGAGAAATAGAATTGTTGCTCTCCACAAAGATGGCCTGGGCTATAAGAAGATTGCTAACACCCTGAAACTGAGCTACAGCATGGTGGCCAAGGTCATACAGCGGTTTTCCAGGACAGGTTCCACTCGGAACAGGCTTCGCCAGGGTCGACCAAAGAAGTTGAGTCCACGTGTTCGGCGTCATATCCAGAGGTTGGCTTTAAAAAATAGACACATGAGTGCTGCCAGCATTGCTGCAGAGGTTGAAGACGTGGGAGGTCAGCCTGTCAGTGCTCAGACCATACGCCGCACACTGCATCAACTCGGTCTGCATGGTCGTCATCCCAGAAGGAAGCTGACGCACAAGAAAGCCCGCAAACAGTTTGCTGAAGACAAGCAGTCCAAGAACATGGATTACTGGAATGCCCTGTGGTCTGACGAGACCAAGATAAACTTGTTTGGCTCAGATGGTGTCCAGCATGTGTGGCGGCGCCCTGGTGAGAAGTACCAAGACAACTGTATCTTGCCTACAGTCAAGCATGGTGGTGGTAGCATCATGGTCTTGGGCTGCATGAGTGTTGCTGGCACTGGGGAGCTGCAGTTCATTGAGGGAAACATAAATTCCAACATGTACTGTGACATTCTGAAACAGAGCATGATCCCCTCCCTTCGAAAACTGGGCCTCATGGCAGTTTTCCAACAGGATAATGACCCCAAACACAACCTCCAAGATGACAACTGCCTTGCTGAGGAAGCTGAAGGTAAAGGTGATGGACTAAACCCAATTGAGCACCTGTGGCGCATCCTCAAGTGGAAGGTGGAGGAGTTCAAGGTGTCTAACATCCACCAGCTCCGTGATGTCATCATGGAGGAGTGGAAGAGGATTCCAGTAGCAACCTGTGCAGCTCTGGTGAATTCCATGCCCAGGAGGGTTAAGGCAGTGCTGGATAATAATGGTGGTCACACAAAATATTGACACTTTGGGCACAATTTGGACATGTTCACTGTGGGGTGTACTCACTTATGTTGCCAGCCATTTAGACATTAATGGCTGTGTGTTGAGTTATTTTCAGAAGACAGTAAATCTACACTGCTATACAAGTTGTACACTGACTACTCTAAGTTATATCCAAGTTTCATGTCTATAGTGTTGTCCCATGAAAAGATATAATAAAATATTTGCAGAAATGTGAGGGGTGTACTCACTTTTGTGATACACTGTATATATATATATATATATGATCTGACATCATTCTGATCATGTCATTTTCTGCTCTCTAATAACGCCGTCTTAACCTTCAACGCACGCAATGGGTAAATGTTCCAGCCAGCTTCCGGCATAGTGATGAAGCGTCGCTCCCTACTTAAAATGGTGGAATAGCCTACGTAGTGCACTTCACAATAACAGATAATGTGAATGGATTGCGCCTACAGTATTGGCGCTAATGATTTGTAAGAACCGCTTTCTGAACCAATTTTTAGTAAGAAATGCTGTTATTTGCATGTATTTAGTTTGCAGCGTCAAACAGATGATTGTCAATGAAACGCTTGATTGTCTTTCTAACGGGTTTGTGCTTTACTTCAAAACCGGGAAAAATTTGGAGGTTTTTAATTATAAGCACATTTACAAAATAACGGATTCTATTCCTAATGGGACAACACATGGTTATAAATTTAATAGCATCTGGAACAACATAAGCTAAGGTAAGCAGTGGTTATGGATTTTTTGCTGTGTTTTGGATTTTGACCGCTGTGCCGTAATTTGAAATGGGAACAAAACGTCAGTTTAAGGTTTTAACTGGTACCTAGGAAAGGCACTGGTAAAGGCACGAAGTAAAACGGCAAAATACAGTCGCTAATCTGTTGTTGTTTTTTATCTGAACTTACATATTATTTGTTTATTTCTTTGCTACATTTGCAATATATGTTTTGTGTATATTATATTGACTCGTGACTTGACTCGGACTCTAGCCTAAAGACTCGTGACTTGACTCGGACTCTAGCCTAAAGACTGGTGACTTGACTCGGACTCTAGCCTAAAGACTCGTGACCTGACTCGTACATCTCTGTTAGTAATAGAAAATGATTTGTTTTTCTATCCCACACTCCTTTCTCTATTTTAGCAACTACATGTATGGAAAGTTCTTACCGGTGCAAGAATGGTGAGTGCATCAGTAAAGAGAACCCAGAGTGTGATGGAATAGAGGACTGCACTGATAAGTCTGATGAAGACTTCTGTGGTGGTAAGAATTTTTTCTTTGTTTCTGTTTTTTATTCTTTTTAAATGATAAATATTAATATTGCTTTACCTCTCATTTAGTATGTGGGATGCGCCCTTTTAAGACCTCACGTATTGTGGGTGGACAGGATGCTACAGAGGGGGAGTGGCCTTGGCAAGTCAGCCTTCACGTAAAAAATCTTGCCCATGTGTGTGGTGCATCGATCATAAGTGAGAAATGGTTGGTCACTGCCGCTCACTGTGTACAAGATGATGCTAAATTAAGGTAATTGTGCTCCATTCAGTTTGATTAAATAAATAAATTAAATAAGGTCTGTTATGGGCCATTCTATGTGCTACATCATTTTATGAAAACAAAGTGTAATTACTATGTATGTTTTTGTATTAACTAGGCTCTCTCAGCCAGAATCATGGGAGGTGTACCTGGGCCTTCATACTCAGAAACAGAAGGACAAGGCAGAAAAGCGCTTACTCAAAAAAGTCATTGCTCACCCTAATTACAATGAATACACCTTTGATTATGACATAGCTCTTATGGAGCTGGACAAACCTGTCACCTTCACAAACACAATTAGACCTGTCTGCCTGCCCTCCTCCACCTATGTCTTTCCTATGGGCAAATCGGTCTGGATTACCGGCTGGGGTGCCACGAGAGAAGGGGGTGAGTGTAGACTTAACTTTAACTTTTGCTGATGATCATTCTATGCACATGCTGAACTTACAGTGGATATAAAAAGTCTATACACTACTGCTAAAATGCCAGACCAAGTTAAATTGTTTCAGATTTATTACCACCTTTAATATGGCCTATAATCAATTGAAATTCAGTGTAATTGAATTGAAAAACAAACTGAATTTATTTAGAGGAAAAACTATTGTAGTTGCGTAGATGTGCACACCCTCTTATAATCACATTCAAACTCATGTTAGGTGTGTTCTGACTACTATTTTCATAATCAATTGAAGTGACTGATTAACCCCATATAAAACAACATGCCACTGCAGTTCTCTGACTTTGTTATTGTCGGCTACATTTTGGATGGCAATGACGACGAGTACAGGGAGCTTACCAAAAACTTTGTGGACTGGTGTCAGTTAAACTGCCTCCAGGTTAATACTGGTAAAAAGGAGGTGGTTGATTTTATTAAATAATAAACTGGAGAGGACTGACAATACTCAGGCACTGTGTAAGAAAGGCCAGAGCAGACTCTCTTTGTTAAGGAGGTTCCGGTCTTGTGGAATACAGGGGCTCTTCTTAATTATTTTTATAAATCTGTGGTGGCATCATCCATTGTTTATGGAGTTTTCTGCTGGGGTAGCGGCAACATGACAGCAGACAGTAAGAAGCTGGGCAAACTAATCACAAAGGCAAGTTCTGTTTTGGGTTGCACCTTGGATTCAGTGGAGGCAGTTGAAAAAAAGGATGATGGCCTAGCTACCGTCCTTAATGAAGAACACCTCCAACCCACTGCATGAGACAGTCACAGCACTAGGCAGCTCCTTCAGTGATTGGCTTCTCCAACTGCATTGTTCAAAGAAAAGATACCATCCCTTTTCTCCCTGCTGCTGTCAGGCTTTACAACCAACACCACCCCAAGCAGCGCACCAGGCACTCTGAATTACAAAAAATAATCTGGTCTCAGAATCAATATACTAATATTGTTTTATATTATCAAACAATGCACAACAGTGTAAAAATTATACCTCATGCAATACCTGACTGTAAAATATTTGTTAAAATTGGATTTTTATCTTTACTTGGCAACCTTGACTAAAGTCGCAGTTAAGATTCCCATGCTGATAGACCAGAACACTGAAAAGACTGAATGCTGTCATAAATCCAAAAGGTGCTTTAACAAAGTATGCATATTTATGCAGCGACACATTAAGTCTTATTTGTGCCCCCTCCCTCAAAAAAGGGAGAAAAATAGTTTATTTTTGTGTAATTGTACAGATTATAGGTTATACTTAAGGTGGAAAATGGTTCATATACTTATATATACACGTGTGTGTGGCAGGCTCTGGTGCGACAGTGCTGCAGAAAGCAGAAGTGCGCATCATTAACAGCACTGTATGTAATGATCTGATGAAAGGACAAATCACCTCACGCATGACCTGTGCTGGAGTCCTTTCTGGAGGGGTAGATGCCTGTCAGGTGTAGTATCTTCATTCTTTCTTATTATTTTACTTCTTCAGTCATTTGACATATAAATTCATAATCTATTCACAGCCCTAACCTCTTTCTTGCCCTATTTAAAAATAATAATAATTTTTTTTTGTATTTATTGACATTTTTCAGGGTGACTCAGGAGGTCCTATGTCTAGTTCTAATAATGGAGGTCGCTTTTTCTTGGCTGGTGTGGTGAGTTGGGGTGATGGCTGTGCCCGCAGAAACAAACCTGGAATTTACACCACAGTCCCCAAATTCCGTGCTTGGATTAAAGAGCAAACAGGAGTATAAATCAAGACAAAAAGTGAGGGTATTTTAGTTACAAAAGCATTTTGCAAAACATGCTGATTGCTGACTGTCCTCTCGGTCAAATACAAACACATGAAAAATAGAGCCATGTTTAACCATGTGGAAATGTTAAATATTAAAACACAGAAATAATGTTGCCCACAGACCCACCACTCAACCTGTATATTAGGAGCAGGATTTGTAACTCTATTATCTGCACAATTTAGTAATTTCAGCCAGCAATTTTATGTAATGTACCTAACCTACAGACTTTTATGTTCTTAATATTTTTGTTGAAGGGTCAATTGTCTTAAATGTGTATATTGTATAAAGGGAAGTTTTAAGATTTTTTTTTTTTCCCAAATTTCTGTAAATAAATCTCCTATATCTTTTTTTTTAACATTTGTTAGTAATGTAATTTTAATGTTTTCCAGTCATTTTTAATGTCTAGGATATTTTTAAGGATACTGTGATGCTGTGTGTGGGTATTTACTTGATTATTTCAAGGATATATTCCTTAATCTTTTAGTCATCAATAACTGCATATATACTTAAATGCGATCAATTTTTTTTTTTTTTTTTTTTTTTGCTTCAGCTTTCTATACAACTTTTGGATTTAAAATAAAAGCATACTTATAAAATATTTTCTGTTGAACCCACATATTTAATTGTTTTATTTGCATTTGTAAATTTTGGGAAATGTGATATGTTTGTGATAGTTGTTGATTTTTTTTGTTATATACCAGATGGTTGCAGAATCTGGGTTGGTGTACAAAAGACAAGTATTTTTAAGCAAGATACATTAATAAAGGATGTTACAATGGGGCACGCTCAATAATTTATTTATAAAGATAAAATATTTCTATGCCTGTTCTTTAACTGTGACATTTTTAACCTAATACAACAAATCAAAAAAAGTTGAGACAGCATGGAAAATGCAAATAATAAAAAAACACAGACATTTGTTTTGACTTTTATTGCAGTGCAGACAGGATGAACCTGAGCTATTTCATGTTTTGTCTACTCAACTTCATTTCATTCATTAATGAACTTCCATTCCAAGTTGGGACAGCAAAGCATTTACCACTTTGTAATGTTAGTGTAATGGCAGGAATAAGATGTTATGTTTAATATTACTTAAAGTTTAGTAATATGCTGCTTTGTGTATTAAATCCTGTGTTACATTGTGCTGGAGAGGAGTTTAGACCACAGAGATAAGCAACTGTTGTTAAGTAATAAAATGTAAAACAATTGGGGGTAATTGTTAGCAGGGTGGGGACTTCAAAGACAAAATAAGGGCTTCAAAGCCCACACCCAATGTCATGTGACCTAAGCAGTATAAGAGATAGGAATTGCATCTGTTTGGGGGTTCTTGTCCAGAGACACTGCTGGAGGAACCCACGATCGTGCCAATAAATTCTTCAATCCAATCCAACCAACAATAATCTTTGTTTTTATTTATCATCTCACCATATTTTTCCATGACATTACTATTCATTTTCTCCACATTTAAAAGACGTTTTGGCACCGAGGATACCAGGTGATTTAGTGTTTCAGGTTTTATTTTGTCCCATTCTTCCTGCAAACACGTCTTAAGATGTGCAACAGTATGGGGGATCTGAGGGATCGTAGATCATGGGCATTCAGTTTAAGCTTGCACCCTTGGCCTTTATGCACTGAAATTCCTCCTGATTCCTTGAATTGTTTAATGATATTATGCACTGTAGAGGGAGAAATATGCAAATCCCTTCCAATCTTTCTTTAAGGTACATTAATTTTAAACATTTAAACAATCACCTGTTGACATCACATGTTTGAAATCACATAATTATTTAGTTTTTTCACCTCATTACTAGCCCTAAATTGCCCCTGTCCCAACTTTTTTTGAAATGTGTTGCAGGCCTGAAATGCAGGAGGTGTATGGAGGTATATGTCTGCAATCAAATAAAAGTTAAAGTAAATGTAAGGAACACTGCATTTTTATTTGATTTGCATTTTCCATACTGTCCCAACTTTTTCTGATTTGGGGTTGTATTGTACACATTATCCAAAACACTTTTAATCTGTCATTGCTATGACAGATTAAATGAGTTACACCATTTGAAAAAATACAAATATCTTTCATAATGACCTGCTATATTAAATATTTATGAAATGTGTTTTATTCTGCCTTTCTAGTAATATTAAACAACTGTAGTACTTTTTAAATACTTATGTTCAAAGTAATTTACAGTCAAGAAACTCTGTATAGTATTTAATAACTTTTGTACCTGGTAGAAACATTTTCAGTAGTAGCTCATCTGACTTCAAGCACTAAGAGTTTTTAGACTAAAATGTAGTTTAGTTAATTCATGTTTCATTCATGTTTTCATCCCTATGGTAAAACACAGAGTGGCAGTATTATATTGAGGTTCTTCTAAGCAGCAGGGACAGAACAAATCGGGTGACATTTCACCTTTCAACATGACCGACTCAAAGCATAAAGCCAAATTACAAATTAAAAAGACCAAAATTCAGGTGTGCAAACTTGTGGTAGCTCAGCAATTGCTCTGTTAAACTACTAATTGGAATGTCATTGAAATAGTTGTCATTGCTTACAGAGGTCCCCTGTGTGAGCGACACACTTTGCTTGTTCAACCATGTTCACCTTTTAAAATAAAGTTCTGCCTAAAACTCCATTCTTATCCTTATCCACCTTTAGACATAATGGTCTGGTTTGGTAACACACCTAATCATAGGTCAGCTGCCACAGGAGGTATAAACACCCAGAGGTTTTCTGTTGGACTCGGGTCTATGGAACTTTGAGACCCAGTCAATGGCATCAGTGCCTTCATGATCCAGGAACTGCCTACACACACTGGCCACATACTGCCGGGCATTGTCCTGCATCAGGAGCAAACTGTCTTTTGTTGAAAGCTGAACTGTCACCCAGATCTGAGTTTGTACTCATCAAGGACGCTTCCATATTTGGCTGCATTCATCTGTATCTCACTATTTACCAAGACTCCCTGTCCTGCCATAAAGATAGGGATCTCACTGATATGATTACAGCAAATTATACAGCAGCTTATAACAGGTTTTGCAAGTGTACACCATGCCCAGTTTATATTATAGATGCACTTCTTGGTTTCATCTGCCCATGAAAGACGTGTGAGTAGGGGTTGATTGAATTACAACTCTGGACACTCCTTGACCAATCAACATCCTCTCTGTCCCAGAGAAACCAACTCCTCATTACCTAGAAGTTTGAAAAACTGCAAGTTGAGCATTAGACCACTGATCGCCAACTTCAGAGTCATGTTTCTAAATCAATCCCTAGCTAATACTCTGTGTATCTCAGTTAGTCTTCACCATCATAAGATAATCAATGACAACTTCTAAGACTTTGGTGTGAGCTTAGATTGGACTGTTAACAACCTGGATCTCCAGCAGCTCAAGTCTTACATCTTTAATATTACCCTACACTGTAAGCCCGGATAAGTTCAATCTACTTAAAAAATTTGAGGAAACCGGTTGCCTTAAAAAAGTTAAGTAATGTATAATGAAAACTTGAGTTAGCATAACTTAAAACATTAAGTTATTACACCTAAAAGGCAAGTTGATTAAACTTTCTTTTTTTTGTTATACCAACTGCTTTTCCCAATAATTCTACTTAATATCTTGAGCTCAACGGAAAAAACTATTGATTTCTTCTTAGTTTTCATGTTAATTACATTTTAAATATGAATTACAAATGTTTATAGAGAAACAGACACAATTATAAAATTAATTTTCTTAATTTCACTTCAGAATTTCACTACAACATGTCAAGAAAACATCTTTAAAACTGTACAAACTGTATATAAAGTTCTGATGAAACACAAACAGCTCCTCACAGTAACCATGAACCTGTAAAACAACAAAAAGAAACAACAGAAGTATTAAAATTAACATTAACAGCATTAATTTAAGGATTAAAATAAAGCAAGCCAGCACACTATTTGCTTCGTATGAAGGCTAGCATGCTAACATGCTAAGCAGCGCTGTTTGATTATTTATTTAGTGTCAACATTAAGATCATTTATTGTTAAGTAAAGTACAATACTTACCAAAATTAGACGGAAGATGAAAAAGCCCCATCAGACTGGTGTACATGCTACTCAAAAATAGCATAATGAGGAAGAAAATGTTTGTCCACTTAGTTTAACAAAGGTTCCACTTCACAAAAGACATTTCAGGAAGACAAGTTTACTTGTGCAAAAAGCCTTAAATGAAAAGTAAAAAGTAATTTGCAACAACAGGTTACAAAAGTTAAAACAAATGGCTGCCTGATTCACCAACAGCAAGCTGAAAAAAGGCGGACTTACATGTAAATGGTGGCGTTTTTCTGTTTTATTACCTTAACTTAACTTTTTTAAGTTAATCTGATAGAAAAGTAATTTTTTTTGTTTAGTAAACTTAAATCTTTTAGCACATTTAAATGTGTACTCAAATTAGTACAATGTACTCCGCATTTTATAGTAGAGAAAAAAAACTTAAATAATTTATGTATGTTGTACTAAAAATGTTTGATTAAATATAAAGTCCGGGCTAACAGTGTACACCATCAGAAGAGGACACCAAGGAGAAACTTCACTGTGATCTCCAATGAAAAACAGCATGCAATGCAAATGCACAGAAGTCCAGGTCAACATGAATTGAGTTCTACTAACTACCAGAATTCACAAAATGTCAGCAATCAATGTTTTTCAGATATTCAGCAAATTATTACTATTTTATATCTACTGAAGTGACTGTATTAACAATAATAATTTATAGTATTTAATTAATAGTATTAATTTTATCTACAGTACAGTACATTCACTAGTAGTACATTCATGTAAGAATACTCCATTTATAATGGTACCTGAGTTAAAGATACATTGGCTGCTGCCTTGCCACTCTGCCAGAAAGGTCTTATTTATGAATTGCCTAAAAATACTTGTCTATTCAACATGGTTCTCTCGTGCCTCCACAGGACTTTTTGAGCTCAGAGTGACTAAATAAACACTAACACCTAAACAGAAGAACACAAGGGTGCATTGTGTTAAAGAAGTGTGGGTGTAGTGTGGATGATTTAATGTCAGTGATGTTTAGTGATGAATCATGAATCTGCATTAACCAAGGAGAATTTGCTAGAACTTTTGTCTGATGCCATTCTAATAAAATACCTGTTTGAAGAAAATCATATTTCCGCATTCAGTTATGATACAGGGTTGCATGTCAGGTAAAGAAACCAAAAAGAGGGCAATAAATACAGCAATGCTCAATGCACAGTTAAACAATGAAATTTCATTCCATTGATAGAAAATAGGTTTGGTTATGAAATATTTTTACGGATGTTAATGCATCTTGCCTGTATGCAAAAAGCTTTTCTGTGTGTGAGTGGTACTTAACCCTTTAATGGTCTGCTCAAGCATTTGGTTGAGCTTACTTTGTCTAAACTCTTGGGTAAAACTAAGCTGTATTTTGGGCCGTATCTAAACCTTGGTTGACATGTTAAACTTAAAATATTGGTAGATGGTTTTAAGAAAACCTTGAAGCTAACAGCTGGAAAATCATCCACGAAAGTTGCATCTTTTTTGTAATCATCTCCACTGTTTGGTAGAGACTCATTAATCGTTGGTTGTTGGTATAGTTCTAAGAAACTAAGAAATGCAAAGAAATATTTTTTAAACATTATGTTCTTGGTGAGACCATTAAAGGGTTGAGAGCAACCAGTCCACCAGACCGGCTCAGGACCTCAAGTGACAGGAGGCGATCGCCATGTCCCCAGAACTCAAGTTACCATGGTGCAGCTACAGTTGTGTCTGTAGCAGAATTAATTGGTATTTAAATAATGTAAAAACGTTTTACCTAGACTTATGATATCTAGTACAAAAAGCTTTTTTAAATAATAATCTAGTTTACACTGATCAGCCATAACATTAAAACCACCTATTACCTACACTTACCATATAGAAGCACTTTGTAGCTCTACAACTACTTACTGTAGTACATCTGTTTCTCTGCATGCTTTGTAAGCCCCCTCTCATGCTGTTCTTCAATGGTCAGGACTCTCCTAGGACCACCACAGAGTAGGTATTATTTGGGTGGTGGATCATTCTCAGCACTGCAGTGACACTGACATGGTGGTTGTGTGATAGTGTGTGTTGTGCTGGTATGAGTGGATAAGACACAGCAATGCTGATGAAGTTGTTAAACACCTCACTGTCACTGCTGGACTGAGAATAGTCCACCAACCAAAAATATCCAGCCAACAGCTCCTCGTGGGCAGCATCCTGTGACCACTGATGAAGGTCTAGAAGATGACCAACTCAAACAGCAGCAATAGATGAGCGATCGTCCCTGTCTTTAAATCTACAAGGTGAACCAACTAGGTAGGAGTGGACAGTGAGTGAACACGGTATTTAAAAACTCCAGCAGAGCTGCTGTTTCTGATCCACTCGTACCAGCACAACACACACTAGCACACCACCACCATGTCAGTGTCACTGCAGTGCTGAGAATGATCCACCAAAAGTATGCTGAGGAACAGATGGACTACAGTCAGTAATTGTAGAACTACAAAGTGCTTCTATATGGTAAGTGGAGCTGATAAAATGGACAGTGAGTGTAGAAACAAGGTGGTGGTTTTAATGTTATGGCTGATCATTTATTTAGCTTAATTAGTTAAAATTAATGTTTTTATGTTTATATTATTACTTTATTAAATACAAAAACGAAACTTTAGGGGGTGGGCTCTAGCGATTGAGACTAGTTCTTCATTGGATGATACAAACATTTTTGTTATTGGTCAAAATTGAAAGGAGGATTGCTTCTATTGGTCCTAACAAGGGCTGCACTGCGTCTCCAGTTTCACTTATTTTACAAAATATATTAAATTAAACATAACAGTTAAATAAACTATATTTTAAAATAACTGGTATTTAATACCGCATTGAGAAATATAACTTATTAAAGAATTGTTTTGATCAGTATTAGTTGCCAGGCAGATTATGTTAATACATGCGGCGCGGCCATGTCTGCAGCAGCTACCATTCCGAGGGTAAGATCAATTTGAATGCTTTTGTTTAAATAATCCAATATCTTGTTAGATCAACAAACGTAATTTAAGATCAGTGTGCATATTATGTATCTGTACGTTTTTATTAAGGAGTCGATCATCTAAATGTCCGTTACAAAGTGAGCTTTATTGAGTCTCTTTGACAAGCTCGTTGTTTAGTCCCACCCAAAATGGAGACCCGTCTTCCTTATTCTACAACAGAAACGGGGCTGGGCTCAACTATAAACGGGGACCGAAGGGTTCATCATGTGTATTTACAATCCTTTAAAAATCTCCTAAATTTAGCCAAACTACTGATAAAGTTATTAGTCCAAAGATATTTCACACAGTGAATGCTTTTAGCGTTAATAGACGCATGCTCGGGTTTACTTTAATAATGTGAGTATTATGGTGCATCAGAATCCTGGGTATGGGCCGCTATTATTTTTGTGGTATAGTCCGGTTGGAACACTAAACCTGAGGGGTCAATGCAAGGAGATCAGAATAGAAACGAAATGAAACATGAATCACCTAATGAGGCATTTTATCATGAGTCGCTTTGTTTTTGTAGTATTAACATTTATTATGCACATTTGCGTCAACTTTTACCCAGCTGCTACATACACATATTCACCTGTGTTTCGCCTCTACCCCGCAGTAATATTAGACTATTCGATTCCTGCAATGTCTAGTTTACTACCGCGTTACATCCATTTACCAGATGTGCAGCTGAAAGAACAGCTGTGCATTCATATAAAATTGTTTCAAGCATGCTAACAGGTAGCTTATGTTCTATTTAGCTAGTCATAAAGCTACGTTACCATAGACACTGCGTGAGCTAACTACAGGTTACAACTACCCTCACAACATAATATACACGCCAAGTGCTTAACTAGTGACATACTGGTACATCAATACAAGGTTTTTTAATTGAAATACAGCACTACTTTCCCACTATAAATAAAAACAATAAAAGTAATTGCTACAAATGTGAATAATTGAACCCACACCTGTTTAATATAGGCAACATAAAGTTCCATGCAATATTTACAGAGCCAGCACACTTCTTTAAATTCTACACATTGGTGTGCCAAAAACCACATCTGTACTGCATTCAAAGCCATTATTTATTTAATTTCAGGGGTGGCTCGGTGGGTAGCACTGTCGCCTCACAGCAAGAAGGTCCTGGATTTGATTCCCAGGTGAAGCGGTCCGGTCCTTTTTGTATGGAGTTTGCATGTTCTCCCCGTGTCTGTGTGGGTTTCCTCCCGGAGCTCCGGTTTCCTCCTACAGTCCAAAGACACAGTCCACAAAATTGTCCATGACTGTGTTTGACATTAAAGACTTGATGAAAGAATTGATGAATCTTGTGTAACCAGTAATTAATTGCCTGTCATAAATGTAAACAAATTGTGTAAAACATGACGTTAAAATCCTAATAAATACACTTCACTTAAAAGTCCAACATGAACTGTCTGATTCATAGGAATCCATACAGCACCAGTAAATATTTATTTTTATTCAATCAGTTTTTTATTTAAACATGCAACACCTGGGCAAATGTGTGTGGATTATTGTCTTAGTGCTGGATATATGTACATGAAATCTAATGATACACACAGAAAACGCAAACTGTTTTTACTCAGTACAGATTTAATGTGTCTGCTAAGGCATATTCCACTTTACCATGCATAAATATAACCCTAAAATTGTGTTTTTGCAGTTTCATCATGTGTTTTATTGTTGCCAAGGGAAATGTGTCTTCTTGAAGGACTAATATGTAATTCCCTTGATTGAAAAATAGTTAGATAACAGGTCAATAATGCAAAGGTTTACAACCTTCTGGAGGAGAATGTATGTTTATATTGACCATGCACACAGTAAGGAGGTTAGTTTGTGACCCAAGAATACCCAAGGATCACAGCTGGGAAATTGCATTCATTAGGTATTGTTATCAAGTTTCCCCTGCGACAATAGATGCCACCTTCATAACCAGGAGTTATTTAAGACGGTTGTCCAAGAAAATGTGGTGTAAAACTGAAATAAATAAATACAATTTGGGACGGTAGCCAGAAGAAGGACTTCAAGGTATAACTTATGTGCCTACACTTCGCCAGTCGTTATTAGAACTGTCAGTGGTACAATAAAAAAAAGGGGCATGGTTGGACCTTGCTGCAGGACAGTAATTTAAAGTGCACCACAAAATCAACACATCAAATGGTTCACTTATCTGAAGAGAAGAGTACAAGCTTGAACCTTAGAATCCAAAGTATTTAGCGAGATTCTTTATCAAGGCATAGTCTCAGATCTGTTGTCTTAAGGAGGTGGTACAAAGTAACTAAATGTATTGGTGCCAGTAGTTGTAGTGAGACCCTCTAGCCTGCTTTACATTGCTAGACAAGTTCTATTTAAGTGATTGATTTAGTGTCTAAGGGGGCAATTACTTTTTTGTACATACGACCAGGTATGGCTAAATGGCATTTTTTTCAGTAAATGTGACACATATGCAAAAACAGAATCTGTGGGTTTTTGATTTAAGATAATCTGTGTTGGTTTGTCTGGTGATCACACTTGACTGTCCCATTTTTGCATCAGCTGCTATTGGCCTTGGCATTAGATGAGTCTGCTCATCAGGTAATCATGAAAGAAGTCTTTTGACATTATTCATTTGTCATTGACTTAAAAGGGAAATCACATTTGAGTTTAGCAGGGCCACAATTTATGTCAACCTTAGACTCTGTGAAGTCTGCTTTCCTGGGGACTGTAGGTAAAGTTTTATAAACACACCTTGTGTACGTCCTTTTGTTGTGATGGTGCAGGATAACATCAGTGAAAGAGCTGCAAAAGATTAGGCTGATGTCACTCACTAGAAAGTCTCAGGCGCTCTCCTTGGTCATCTTGTGATGTTGGAGTCTCTGGATCGGCTAGAGGTTAAGTCAAAAACATGACTGACTTTGGTGATTAGTGGTGTCTTCATGGATTGTTTGATTCTTAACTCAGATGTTTATGACTTTTACAAATTTAAACTACTAGGTGATGAGTTAGGTTCTCTGTCCCAGAAAAACCAGAGCATGTTGATTTGAAAGCAGTTTGGCAAATGTAAACAATACTAAGAAATGGATCTAGAGTAATAATGTGACATGGTGTACATTTATAAACCCTGGTTCAAAGTTATAAGCATTCTAGCATGCATTTACAACAAAACATGACATGTGTATTGCACTCTGTGTACATTTTAGAAAAAAAAAGAAAAGTTATGGAGTTAGGGCAAAGAGTTACATTAAAATTGTTACATGCTAATTTTTGCTACGTACAAGCTTTAGATGATGAGCTGACATCCATAATAAGATATCTGCCAAACATGTCAAAATGTGAGCTGAAACTTGGGTGTCTGAAAGAGGAAATGAGCTGTTTTATTATCATAGGAATAATAGGAAAAGCCATGGGAGGCTATGGCTTTACGAAGAGAGCTGGTGTAAATGAAAAAAAGTTTCTTTTTTTGTCTTTGTATATAAAAACAGTATAGCATATAAAGGGTGGCTTTTTGCTCATAACTTGTATGTTTGTTTGTTACAGTTGGCTTGGTGTAGGATATAATCTGGGGTTGTCTCACAAATCTGGCCATGGAGGATCAGGAATCATCCTCTGTATGGAATCAGAACACTAATCATGAATCCGGCAATTCAGCTCAGGTATATCAGTTCTGTTACGAATCACAACTTTATTTGTAACTTCATTTTTATTTCGTTTATTTTTTCTTAATGTTGGCTCAGCTCTTATCTCTTTTATTCTGTAAGCCTATAATGTTGTGTACTTTAAAATATAATCATCATTAATTGACACTGGTTCCTTTTTTAACTGTTTGAAGTTGTCATGTATGCTTGCCATAGCCTTATGCTTTCATTTCATCTACAGGTGCGTTTTGAGAGCAGCACAATGGCTCAAATCTTATATAGTGGAGAACAGACAGACAGAGGGCAGCAGCAGGTCATGTACACTGCTGATGGAAGTTCTTACACATCAGTGGAGACGGCTGAACACACGCTTGTGTACATACACCCTGCTGATGGAGCACAGGTGATGTATATTAATTTTTGACATCTTTTTCAGATATAAATTGGTTTTCTATGTTTGCCTAATAATTTATTTCTAGACATGCTTCATATTTTTGTTTTTACTTTTATTAAGTGACTATTACGCTAGCCCAACACTGCTTTGGTTTTACATCTCATTTGTGTTATTGGCCAGCCGAGCATCTACACAGGCATGATTGGCTTTGTCTTAGAGGTGGCCGAAGCCTTGCGATGGATTAGCACTCTCTTTAGGGTATTCCTGCATTGAGCCCAGTGTTTTCCGGTGGAAACGGTCCACTGCAACAGTGACTAGAATAAAGCAACAAGACACCTTGATTTAACATTTAAAATTTTTTTTATTCAGGCCGTGTTTTCAGACCAGCCTCAGGTGGCATATATCCAGCAGGATGGTACAACTCAGCAGGTAAATTGAATAGTTTGTACAAAGCTGTATATTGCAGTTCAGTCTCTCATGGTATGTAAATAATGTGTTAATAACTGTTAATAACTGTATTCTGCCCCAGGTCACTGTGTTATTACCAAGTGGCCAGAACATGAATGCTGCAAATCTACATGTGCTCAGTAATGTAGCCGACGTCCCACAGGCCATGCTAGAGCCGGTCTCACAGGTGAGAGAGTGGACATGCTTTTAAATGTTAATGTACACACTGACCGTTGCTTGCGTTTGGTGGCTCCTCCTGTCATACCCAAGCTTGATTCTATCATCTTTTACAAATTCACTTGCTTATTGTGGGATGTTTAAAACTGGTCAATGCTCAATAAACTTTCTACTCTTATTTTCATAAATGCTTTTTAGATTTAATGGGCACAAATTCTCAAAAACATACTCCAAAATCTTGTGAAAAGCCCTCTCAGAGAAGGTGTCCATGTACTTTATTAATTCAATATTAAATGCTTTTTTATTCTGTCTTTTTTTTCACACCAGAGTCAGCTGCCCAGCAGTGCTCTTTCTAATATGACAGACCATTCCACTAGTCCTTTGGCAGGAACAGACTCTACTGTGGACTCTGAAGATGAAGATGTAGATTATGATGACAACAGAGAGGATTCAGAAATGGAAGACTGGGAACGGAAGCCCCCACAACCCTTCACGCCTCATCATCTCTGTAAATGCAGAATATATTTTTCAGTTACTGTTCTTGTGTTTTGATAGGGCAGGTACATGTGACAAAAATTATGTGCACTTTGTAACCACTTTATTACATTTTCTTTGACAACAACAGTTTAGAAATTTACTACTCGTATCAAACACTGTTAAATATATAAAGCTGATAGACAGAAGTCAAGTCAGTGTTAAGTTCTGTCACTTTCTCTTTATGTAACTGTCACTTTAATGTTCTTCTTTCTTTTATTAAAGGGTGTGAGGAATGTAATAATGCCAATCCTGGTGCATGTTTGAAGCATGGTCCTCTCTACCCAATCGCCAATAGGCCTGTGATGTCCAAAGCTCGAGCTAGCCTTCCACTTGTTCTCTACATTGACCACTTCCAGGGAGGTGTCTTCTCTAAGAGGCGGATTTCGAAACGTACTCAGTTCGGGCCTGTGGAGGGGCCGCTGGTGCCAAGTAGTGAACTGAAGGACTCACACTTTCAACTTAAAGTATGAAGGATTTACTTTTTGTGTGTGTTTATTGCATTGCTTTGTTAAACTGTGATAGTCTAGTTTTAATCTAGTGAATATATAATGTTTGTGGGTGCTTTTTACATAATTTTATGGATGTTAAATATGAAATGTTTACATGTCGAAATGGGTTGCATTTGCTATGTCTATTTTGTTTGTACTGTATTCACTGAAAGTAATGCACTACTCTCAACTATACTCAATTTTTGTGCTTTGACCAGCCATCAGTAATGCAATTGCACCAGTAATGAGGAATCTCTTGGTGAATTTATGGGGTACACCTATCAAATAGATGCACCAAGTAGAAATAGAGGTACTGACTAAACCAGCGCTTTAAAGTAACGCAACTTGATATATTATCGCCTATATTGCCTCTGACATTAATTCAAATAGGCAAATTAGTGTAAAATGTTTTGTGTATATTGCACGGGCTGAAAGACATAGTTGTTGGGAATTGAGGTGTTTGGGATATGTCCTATAACTTTTTTTCTTTGCCTGTCTGTGTGTGTCATTCAACCTTAAACCACAGATTTACTTTAAACTAATCCTATTCCAGACTAATCTTACCCCAGCAGTGACAGTAAGGTGTTTCATTTACACTGTGCTGAATACACTATTATAAGCGCCACAGATGTTTTCATGCCAATGTTTACTGCTGTTCTGAGAACAATTTTAAATCCAAGTAGTTGTAGCCTAGCGGTTAAGGTACTGGACTAGTAATCAGAAGGTTGCCAATTCAAGCCCCACCACTGCCAGGTTGCACTGTTGGGCCCTTGAGCAAGGCCCTTAACCCTCAATTGCTTAGATTGTTTACTGTCACTGTCAACTGTAAGTCGCTTCGGATAAAAAGCGTCTGCTAAATGCCGAAAATGTAAATGTAATGGAAAACGACATCACAGTGGTTGTTATGGTGGTCCTTTTTGATAAATGGACTGTCAAATTGTGCATTACAAAAATTGACTACAGTCTGTTATTGCATAGCATCAGAGTATTATTTATAAACAAAGAAACTTCTTCATTATAGTACTTCTAAAACTGTGATTGGGTTATATTGAGAATTTTTAAGTGATACAGTACATAAAATTTAGTTTAAATATTAAAATACACATTTAGGTGCAATTAATTCCATGGCTGTCTTGGAATTGAAATTGTATCTGCATTTTTCTGACTAATGCTTGTCGAAAATTTTAAAATTATACACACAACAGCTGACATTCCTTATAAAAAATGAACAAAAATGTATTACTTCATTAGAAAGATGGTTGGATCTTTGAATCTGTTGGGTATCCCAGCAGGACTGTTACCCGAAGAAACTTGTCAAAACTGGTTTTAAAATAGCTACACTGATCTAAAATCAAGCTTTTGTAATAGACTTGTAAAAGTTTTGACCTCAACCCTATCGTGAATATGTGGTCTTTACTGAAATGTCAAGTTCATACCAGAAAACAAGAGTTCTGTCAGAGGTTTATTGATGGCTGTCAAATGTGGCAGATAAAGGTGACAGGAGCTTAATCAAAGCAAAGTATTGGGTGTTTTCTGTAGATTTTCGATTGTAGGTTTTTACAAATATAACCCATAAATATAAGGATAATTTAAATCTCAGTACAGCAATGACGAACTTTCCTTACATCTAAAACTTTTCTCAACTGTATGTACCCAAAATTTATACATATCTTAATCTTATTTTGCAGTTATGCATGAGAGACTCTCAAAATGACAGTGAGGGAGAGAAGGACTTATGGGTGGACCTGTCTAATGAGGATCTTTGTAACTGGATAATGTTTGTCCGCCCAGCTGAGAACCACCTGGAGCAAAACCTAGTGGCATATCAATATGGGTCAGAAATCTTCTACACTACTATCAAAAACATTCCACCCAAACAGGAGCTTAAGGTGTGCATCCGTTTTGCATGAGTCTGTTTAAGAAATTATTTACACATATTAAACATTTTAAAAAAACTCAAAACACATTTTTTGTAGGTCTGGTATGCTGCATCATATGCTGAGTTTGTCAATAAGAAGGTTCATGATATCACTGATGAAGAAAGAAAGGGTATTTTTTTATTAATGTTTTTACTGGTTGTAAAGAAACGCTTTTTATATTAAAATTAAGCTGTTTTTTTCTTGTAATTAACTTACATTTACAATCTTGTCCTTGTATTTGTCAGTACTGCGAGAGCAAGAGAAGAACTGGCCATGTTTTGAGTGTAATAGGCGCTTCGCGAGTTCAGAGCAGCTCCAACAGCATCTCAATATGCACGATGACAAACTAGATCTTATTCAAAGGTTAGGACTTGAAGATTACTGGCATTACCGAAGTCGCACCAGCAGGCAACATCACAAATTACCCAGACAAGTCTGGCATTAAATTACTATTGTTTACACTAAAGTAATTGACTGAACTAAAATTTAACGGAATTATTTTTTTTGCATTCATTAAACTACTTGCTTTTGCAGAATCTTAATGTTTAATAATGTAAATGTTTATATTTTAGTCTACTGGTGTTACAATAATCAGGATTAGTGATGGGAAGATGGACTGATTTGTTTCTTTAATTAGGTTGATAAAACAGAGCCTCTTGGCACAGTAACAAAAGCTACAATAAAGATTTATTAAAGATGATAAAAAACTACTAATGTTACTACTTATGTTACTTTTAAACTTGCGATTTTTAAAAAGTAACATAAAAGTTAATACATGTAATTTTTTTGTATTTATTTTTTATCCAGACCAAAAACACGTAGGCGGGGACGGGGTAGAAAACGCTTTAATACTGGAAGGCGGCCGGGTCGCCGACCCAAGTTTGTCCGTTTAGAGACCCCAGTAGAAGGTGCAGATAAAAGCCAGGTAAGATGTGAGAGCCTTAAATATTCTTGACTTTACTTTAAGATGCTCATCTTATTTTATATATAATATGTTTGAAACCTTTATCAATATGCTTATGTCTGCCATGGTCGTAGGACGCTCTGACGCTCTCAAAACTCCCATATGACGAGCAGGCCAGTGATGCAGTAAACGGGTTAAAAGACGATGAGCTGAGACAAGATTCTATGGAGACTGTAACAGAGGAACCATTAGATACCCAGACTGACCAGACTGAAGCTCCAAATGATGTGAATGGTACAGACAGTCAAACCACAGTTTCTGATGATCCACTGCCTGACAAAGAAGATCAGGATCCACCAGTTTCTACAGATTCACATCTCTCTCCTCAGGACATGAGGCGTGCTCGGAGGATTCGAGTAAGATTACGGCTTTCTAGTAACAACTATTATATAAAAAAACTTTAGTGGTGGGAATAGTGTGTGTGTGTGTTTTTGTGTGTGGGTGTGTGTGCTTTAATACAGCATAATAATGACCAGAGAAAAATGATGTGATTTTGCAGTCTTTATCAGTTTAGTAGATGTGCAGCATTCAAAAAGCTTTTTGAGCAGGTATACATTCATGCCAGTGAATAAATAAGAATAGTGTAGATAAATAACACTGGTGGTAAAAATACATTTAGTGTTACAGACAGAACTAACATTACTGTTAGTGCAACAGAGTGCTTGTAAACCACTGAATGAGAATAAAATTAGGTTCTGTTTATGTATTTACAGTAATTAACAGTCCAAAAAGTCTACATACCCCAGTTACAATGCCAAGTTTTATAATGTAATAATAAGACCAAGATGAATAATTTCCCAACTTTTTTCACTTTAATGTGACCTACAAGTTATACAATTCATTTAAAACACAATCTGAAATCTTTTTTTTTTTCCATTTCGCCCAATTTTCCTCCCAATCTAGTTGTATCCAATTACCCGATTGCATTACGCTTCCTCTATACTGATGCTGATCCCCACTGCTGATTGAGGAGAGCGAGACTGTCACACCCCCCCTCCGACACATGTGCAGTAGCCGATAAGCTTTGTGTACGGGGAGCTACACCCCGATCAACGTATTTTCCTCTGACTCTGTACAGGCGCCATCGATCAGCCAGCAGAGGTCATAATTGCATCAGTTATTAGGTCCTTCTCCGGCTTCCTACCCTGTATGAACAACAAGCCAATAGTTGTTCATATAGTTGTCCAGCCCAGCTGAAAGGCAGAGCTGAGTTTCGAACTGACGAGTCGAAATGTCAGCTCTGGTGTGCTAGCGTGTTTTACCGCTGTGCCACCTGAGTGGCACCTGAAATCTTTTTTGAAGCAGTCTTTTTTAGAAGAAGCCTATCAGCAGCCTTTGCCAGCTTTTCCTTGCTAAAGTATTCCAATTTGGTTAGGGCATCTCCTGTGCACATGCCTCCCTGCAGATTTTCCACTGGATTCAGGTCTGGGCTCTGGCTGGACCAATCCAAAGCTTTGGATCATTGTCATGTTGAAAGGTGACCTGAACCTAGACTAAAGCCCTTGTTCCAGCCAAAAAACAGACACAAAGCATAATGCTACCACCATGCTTTACTGTGAGTGTGACTTTCTTTTGTGCACCAGACATACCTTTTGGAACTATGGCCAAAGATGTTCAACCTTGACCATATCATCAGACCAAAGATTTTCCACATGCATTTGGCAGACTAAGTGAAGGTTTTTGCAAAATGTAGCCAGGCTTGGATGTTTTTCTTGCCACCCTACCTCTTAGTTAATTTCTGCCATAAATGTTGCTGTAGGCCTCTTTGCTTGGCAGTCTTCTGGCCCAGTTTTCTTCTTGTCTTTTTATAAATTTTGGAGGGACGTCCGGTTTTTGGTGATGCCACTGTGCCATATTTTGTTCACGGTGTTCCATGCTGTATGTGGAATTAGAATTTTCTTTTTGTACCCTTATCCTGTCTGATACCTTTCAGCAATTAAATCCTTTCTCTACTTTGTAAGCTTTTTGCTGACTGTGGCTTTTGCTTTAAGATGCAACTAAGTAAATGTCAGAAAAATCATACTAGAACAGCTGAATTTCATATGGGGTTGATCAGAGTCACTAATTGTTGGCAGGTGTCACTGACTTCTATTTAACATGAGTTTAAATGTGATTGGGTAATTCTGAACAGTCACATCCTCAGTTATAAGAGGATGTGCACACACAGCCACATTATTTTAGTTTTTTATTTTATTTTTCCTCTCTAAGTGATTTCAGTTTGGTTCTCAATTGAATTGCACAAATTATAGGTCACATTAAGGTCTGGTTTTTTTTTTTTAGCATTAGAAAAACCTGGCATTTTAACAGGGGTGTGTAGACTTGTATTATAGTCCATCTTAAACATTAATTTTGCCCTTAAATATGTATTATAAACAATAACAATAGTCTAAGCACTGGTTATGACAGCACTAATGGTAATTACTCTCAGGTGGAGTCATGTTCTTTTTTTTATACCTGCGGGCCAGTTAAGCATTGGAATTTGTTTAAAGTGTTTCAAACAGAACAGAGGAGAAAGATTTCCCCATGCTTTCCTGAGCTTAAGTAAAAAAAGAGATTGGCAGTCAGTAATTACAACCCCAAATCAAAAAAAGTTGGGACAGTATGGAAATGCAAATAATAAGAAAAAACACAATTTCTTACATTTACTTTGACTTTTATTTATACTGGCACCTAGGATACCAAGCGATTTAGTGCTTCAGGTTTTATTTTGTCCCATTCTTCCTGCAAACACGTCTTAAGATGATGCAGTGCTGTCTGAGGGATCGAAGATCAGCTTAAGTTTGCACCCTTGGCCTTTACGCACTGAAATTCCTCCCGACTCCTTGAATCGTTTAATGATATTATGCACTATAAAGAGGACTATGGACTTGGGTTCAAACTGTCTGCAATCAAATAAAAGTCAAAGTAAATGTTAGGAACACTGCATTTTCCATACTGTCCCAACTTTTTCTGATTTGGGGTTGTATTGCTCCTAAACGTTAATTTCTAAATTCTTCAGTAACAATTGTGTAAACCAAGTTTTTTAAAGGTGGAACAACTTTTTAGAGGGAAGAATTAGTGGTTATGCTATCCAACTGTAGCAAGTCTCTGCCTAATATAACAAGATTTAAGAAAATACTTAAATAATTTGTTACCCCTATTGCTCCAACATGATTAGGTTTGATAAGATACTTTGTCACATTTTTATTTTTTATTATTTAGTGCAAGGAAATACCCATGTGCTATAGTTAATATATTTAAGTCATTATTATTAATATTATTGTTAAATACAATAAAGTTTTAATAGTTAACTCTGACTTATTAAAGAACTTCTTTACATCTGTTTTTACATGATCACAATTTGTACTTCTTTACCACAGAATGCAGCTCTGCAGCACCTCTTCATCAGAAAGTCCTTCCGTCCTTTTAAGTGTTCACTTTGTGGAAAAGCCTTTCGTGAGAAGGACAGACTGGAACAGCACATGCGTTACCATGGACGGGAAGGGTGCCGCTACTCATGCCACCAGTGCAACAAGGGCTTTTTGAACAGCAGTGCATTAGAGGAGCACCTGCAGCTACATTCAGAGCAGCGCACTTACTCCTGCCTGTTTTGTGCTGAGTCTTATGACAGGCTTGAACTGCTCAGGGAGCATGTCAACATTCACCAAATCAATGGCTGCTTCTCCTGCCCCTCCTGCAAAAAGAATTTTATTGATTTTCTACAGGTCTGTTTATAGTTTGATTTTTCTACAGGTCTGATTATAGTTTGATTATATACACACACACAGCTCTGGAAAAAAATAAGACAAACAGCAGTGCAAAATTGTCTCTTTGGTTTTTTAATGTTTTTGAGTAAAATAATTGTTTTTGGGGTTGTTGTTTTTTTTTGCTATTTTGTTTATGCATTTTTTCCCTTTTCTCCCAATTTAACGTAGTCAATTTGTCTTCCGTTGCTGGAGACTCCGGTCGTGTCAGAGGAAGGTATTTTTGCCTGCCTCACACTTCCTCCAACACTTGCGCAGTCCACTTTTTTGTACAGGCACCTCGAGATACTAACCAGGGTCCTTACACAGCGTTGAAGACCCCAGCCACTTTTCAGTCCGTTTTTTTTTACCACACATCAGGCTTTAATGGGCAATTTTGTTTGCTGCAGGCATTGCCAATTATGCCTACTAGAGGGTGCCCAGCCGACCGGTTGCAGAGCTGAGGTTCAAACTCAGGAGTTCAGAATCTCTAGCACTGGGGATTAACCCGCTGCGCCACCTTGGCGCCTTGTTTCTCAAAATTTTTCATTAAGAGCATTTAATTTAAAAATTAAATCAGAATTGACTGACATAAGCTTGATTTTCAATCCTAACGTTCATGCTTTTCGGCATGCTCTTCACCTCCACTTGATTTTTGTTAAGAGCTGTGTGTTTGTCTGTCTATGTATTTGTACACTATATGACCAGAAGTATTTGGATACTCCTTCTAACTGTTGAGATCAGGTGTGTCAGCAGTACTCCTTGCTGATAGGTATATAAAATTAAATGTATTTTATGCTTGTTTCAACTTTGCTACAACAGTTTAAGGAAGGCTTTTCATCTTTCCTCGTTCTCTCCGCCTAGTCTATGACATCTGCAAAGTAGAGGCCAACACTATACTTATGCCAGTGGTTTTTGAATGGGATGTCTGACTAGCTCATGGTTATGTGTCCGCATACTTTTAGCCATATACAGACATGGCATTACTCCACAACACATCTAAAGGAGTCCTGTGGTATTCCTGTACAATGCAAGGTGGATTGTACTGTAGTGCATCCTCGTGTTGTTTCTTACATGTAAAAATGATGCACAAGTGCCTGTCTTTTCACATGATCTTTGAGAAAACAGTGTTTTTTTTACTGTGCCAACATGCACATTTTACATGCTTTTAAAGGTGGTTAAGAGTTAGAATGGGCACACTGACAGACCTGATACTGTATAGCTCCACACAACGAATGTTGTGACACACACACCTGATCACAAGTGTTAAATCTGCAATTTGAATTACGTTTTTTTTACATTATGTGGACAGATGGGTACATGTGCATTGCTTACCTGGGGAATAGGTGGCACTAGGATACGCTATGGGTCAAGCCAATGTAGGCTGTGTGATGCTCTGAACATTGCCCTTCTCGCAAACCCTGGGTCTTAGCATTTATATGGATGCTACTTTGACACCTGCCTAAACATAGAATAGAATAGAATGGAAAAGAATGCTTTTATTTGTTATATATACATATACACGTGTACAGTACAGTTTAATTCAGCATATCCCAACATGTTTGGAAGCTGGGGTCAGAGTGCAGGGTCAGCCATTGAACAGCGCCCCTGGAGCAGAGAGGGTTAAGGGCCTTGCTCAAAGGCCCAACAGTGGCTGCATGGCAGAGCCAGGACTCAAACTCTCAACCTTTCCACTGATAGGCCAAACCTCTACCCAGTAGGCTACTATTGTGCCAGCAACCATGCAAACATGGTTTCAAATCAAGTTCCGTTACACATTAGTATTCAGTAATGGCAGTGGTCTATTTTAGTGACCACTACATTTCCCAGATTTAAGTATCTGACAGATGTGCTGGACAAACAAGTCCAATCCATGGAGGCCGCACTTCACAACTTAAAGGACTTTAAGGATGTGCTGGTAACGTCTTAGTGCCAGATACCACAGGATACTTTTAGAGCTGTAGAAATTTGTATACTTTTATTTCAGTTTTGGTTGCAAGTTAATCACATAATAACTGATTTTATTTATGTACATTTGCCTTTTATGTCTAGGTAAAGAAGCATGTACGTAGCTTTCACTCAGAGAAGATCTTTCAGTGTATGGTGTGTGAAAAGGCTTTTTGCAGACCAGACAAGCTTCGATTGCACATGCTACGCCACTCTGATCGCAAAGACTTCTTGTGTTCTACTTGTGGCAAACAATTCAAGGTGAGGGTCTTTATACTTTAAACATTCCAAGTTCTCTATCCTCACTTGTCAGCCTAGGTGTCCAGACAGCACGTAGGATTTCTCTGCCCTACCTCAATAACAACTTAGGTGCCTTCTGACCTGAGTGTCCAGTCTTCTGGCACTATACCAACAGTCATTCTGTTGTTTATTTTATTTGGGTTTTTTCTGGTAGAGTACTGAAGTAATTTATTATTGTCTTCTTCTGTGTTGCTGAATTGATGTTATTTATTGCTGTGGTCACCATTGTGATCATTTGCCTTTGTCCTGTATTGCTGCTACTCAATATAGGTGGTAGGTTTAGTCTTTGATAATGTCTTTCTGCCATGGGAGGCCTTACAGGAAATAAGGTTCCAGGCAGCATAGCTTTCCCCTACTTCCCTGATGCACACAAGCCTTCAGTGCAGTGACTGCAGATGTTCTACAGATGTTTGTTTGGGTTCTTTCTTGACACTCAATGATTTATCAATGCATTCTTAGAATAATTCTTAGATAAATAAGAACACACCCAGCACTTGTGGGGTGTTCCCGGTCTGCAGTGGTCAGTATCTATCAAAAATGGTTCAAGGATGGAACAATGGTAAACCAGTGACAGGGTCATGGGCGGCCAGGGCTCATTGATGCACATGGGGAGCGAAGGCTGGCCCGTATGGTCTGATCCAACAGACGAGCTCAAATTGCTGAGGAAGTTAATGCTGGTTTTGATAGAAAGGTGCCAGAATACACAGTGTATTGCAGTTGCAGGGCTGATTTTGCAGCAAAAGAGGGACCAACACAATATCTGGTGTATTTGAAGCAGATATACACACGAAGTATGTCAATTGGTTAAAAATTGATTTCCCTCACTGAGTAAACTATGGATATTAATTTTCATACCCTAAGGCCAAGCTGTCAGTGTCAGTCTGGGGCTAATGCTTTGCTTTATAGGTATTCAGTGTCATTTTTCACAAGTGTTAGCTTTGTAGAGCAGAATAGAATATAGTGAATTCCTAAAAATTGTATATTGTGTGAGGTGTTTTTTGCCAAAAATGCAACACAATGGCACTCACTATTTTATTTATACAATGTGTTTGTATAAAACGAGGCTCAGTTTCAGTGCAGTTGTGTAATAACATAGTATATGAAACACTGGTAGGTAAAAAATATGTACATGTGGTTGTTTAATGCTTACTTTTTTTAATTTTATCCAGAGGAAGGATAAACTGCGGGAGCACATGCAGCGCATGCATAACCCAGAGCGTGAAGCCAAAAAAGCTGATCGCATCCAGCGAACTAAGTCTCTGAAGCAGAAGGAGCCCACCACTGACTTTGAAAGCTTCATGTTTAAGTGTCGACTCTGCATGATGGGCTTTAGACGCAGAGGAATGCTGGTGATTACTTTTTCTGAAAAAAATGTTATGTTTCAGTTTTACTAGTATAGTATTAATAGTCTTAATATATATATTTTGTTCTCTAAGGTAAATCACCTGTCAAAACGTCACCCAGAAATGAGAATAGAAGAGGTCCCTGAGCTTACCCTGCCCATCATCAAGCCCAACAGAGATTACTTTTGTCAGTACTGTGATAAGGTATGCACTGAAGAGAACTCTCTGGATTGTTGTATTTAGAGCTTTATTTTTATACAGTGAGGGCGGGAGGAGTAGTAAGTGGTCGTGTATGAGAGACTAAGAGAGCTTATAGACCAGATTTAGCACCATCTGATTTCCACCTTTTTGGACCACTCAAAGAAGCTTTAAGGGGAAGAAGATTTTCATGTGATGATCATGTTAAAGCAGCAGTGCATCAGTGGCTACACGCTCAACCAAAACATTTTTTGCTAAAGGCATTAAAAAGTTGATATGAGGCTGGAAAGAATTCATTGGAAGATGACTATGTAGAAAAGTGAAATTCTTAATAAACAGAGTTAAAAACTTTTTGAAGAACCCTTGTACTACTATTGAAACATTTAAAAGAACACTAAACAGTTTAAGTCATTTTGGAATTGTTTTACATGTTGTCTTAATATGCCTCTTTTTTATTTTTTTAAACAAATTTATCCTAATATTACTACTTATAGAACGAAATGCTTTTTAGTCTAAAGTTAACTTCCATTAATGGTATAATCATGGATGTGTTTTCTGCTTACTGTGATTTTGCAGGTGTATAAGAGTGCAAGTAAGCGCAAAGCTCACATTCTTAAGAACCATCCTGGTGCAGAATTGCCGCCCAGCATACGAAAGCTGCATCCAGCCAGGCCGGGTGAACCAGATCCCATGCTGAGTACACACACTCAGCTAACAGGCACCATTGCCACAGCACCTGTCTGTTGCCCACACTGTGCCAAGCAGTACAGCAGCAAGGTGCGTGAGTTTGTGTTTTAAAGTACTTGTGTGTTAATTTATGCCCTGGAGAGGTTTTTAATGCTACACTACACATTTTCAGAATTTATTGGTATTTGGTATGTTTTTCTTTTGCTATACTAGCACCATGCGCTTGTGGTATGGACTCCTCAAGTACAAAATCTGATGATTCATGATATCCCAACGTGATGTCACAATATTCCTATAAACGTATTGATGATGTTACTGGATGTTTTACTTTCTCTCTGTTTAAGTGCCATCATCAATGTTTCAAAAGGTGGTTAGGTAGGGCAGGGGTGTCCAAACTACTGCCCATGGGCCATTTGTGGCCCATTCCCCTTTCTGAAAGGGCCCGTAAGGTATTTTATCAATTAAATAAAAGTTGGCCTGCAGGTCTTAAGTCTAAAAAAATGTCATTCCTAGTTTGAACACTGGGTGTGGCTATCACATTAGACCAGTCTAAAGCGCTTTACATCTCCTTTTCTCATAAATCAAAACGATAACGACGTTACACCTGCATTAATGTTCTTGAACTTCATGGTAACTTCATGGTAACTCCATGGTAACTCAGAAAAAAAAAAGTGTGTTTAATTTGTCAGGAAACGGTTGCATTAATGACAGAGAGTAATAATCTCATTCAAATAAAAAGGACGTGTCATTTATAGTAACCAAGTAGGTCTATTGTTATTTTTATTATTTTTTATTATTATTATTTTATTCATATTGCGTCCATGGCCCGTCACTGTTTTTTTTCTAAATGCGGCCCCCAACAAAAAACGTTTGAACCCCCCTGAGGTAGGGTGACTAAAGGTAAGTCCATAAAAGTTAGCTCTCCTTGAGCTTCTTTGGTCTTTAAGTAGTTGTTGCAGCGCCTTGAGGTGTGTTTTGGGCCATTATCCTGCTGCAGAATGAATTTTCCACAAAGGTACAAAACAAATGGTATAGCAAGTCTCTAAGAAATGAAGTGGTACTTGTTTGTCAGTGTATAGTTGATTTTGTGTAGGTGTTCAGGGTGTGTTTTTTTTTCTCTATTCTTTAGAGTTGAATATTCCCATCAACATGCTTTACTGTTCTGTAGCTTTTTCATGTTCTTATCCTTACTTAGACTTTATTACTGCTGCAAATGTTAAATTTGTATATTTAAGTAAACAAGTTACCATGTATTAAGAAGTGGTTTAGAGGCTGCTAGTTGTTCTTTGGCACCAGTAATATGTAGTCTTCTTTTGGTCATAGTTTTGCTGATTGCCAATCAGTTAACAAAGCTTAATGTATTGGTCATCATTGGTCTGCCTGATTGTGGATTTGCATACAATCGACCTTTTTTAGACCTTACCCATTAGAAACCTTCAATTTAGCCACTATTTGACACTGGGAAAGCTCTTGCTTATAAAAACTGTTTGTCTAATGCCACCTAATTCTGATGCTACACAAACTTCTGATAAGTAGATCAAGTCCATTTGTGGATTTGAATGTCATCTGAGTATGTGCTTCAGTGGAGAGGATGAGACTTAAGCAGTGGCAAAATACTAATAAATTCTGAAATTCCTGTGACATTCTCAAAGATTACATTTTTAAATAAAATTGTTATGCTTGTTATATGATTTGTAATGGAAAGATTGTGTTAAATTAGACCAAACAATGCTAATTAGAAGCATTTTCATTAGTGTTCTGCCAGTTTGGCCCCACTGTATATCTGTTAGAGTTAAATCAGGTGTCTTATAGAGGAGAAGCATTTCATGACTGGAAGTTAACAGACTTTTTTGACCTGTATTATAAATGTTTTTATTTAAGTGCATATAACAAAATGTGGTTAATTCATTGTGTCCACAGACGAAGATGGTGCAGCACATTCGTAAGAAGCATCCAGAATTTGCACAGCTAGCTAACAGCATTCAGGCTCCTTTGGCTACTACGGTCATAAGCAACCCTCCAGCTGTGGTTACAACTGATGGCACTACGGCTGATGCTGTGGTGGTAAGAAAACACACACATACATGTACATATGCACACATCTAATTCAACACACACAGAGCAGTCTAAACTAGTCTCTTGCAAAGAAATGTTGCCACACCCATTTCAGTGAGACCAAAGTGTAATTTTGTGATCCTTATTTAAAATGATCATCTATGGTAGGATAGTTTAGCCTGTATAGAAAAAGACAAGACAGACAATTCTGGACTTCATGGCTTGGTTTTTGTCCTGACAATGCAGTGTAAATTATGGGTCTTTTTTAGACCCATTTGTGTGACCTTCTAAACCGTTTAATTGGAGTTTTTAATCACTAATTATTTTACTTTTCAGACAACAGACTTATTAACCCAGGCAATGACCGAGCTGTCTCAGACTCTGACCACAGACTACCGCACAGTGCAAGGGGACTTCCAAAGGATCCAGTACATACCTGTGACTCAGTCAGGGGGAGGCCTCGCCCAACCGCAGCACATTCAGCTGCAGGTCGTACAGGTTACCCCGGTAAGAGTGTAGCTACCTACACCTAAAACATACATATGTAGCTATTTCTTAGCATGTTTAAATGTATTTGCTTTATTATTTCTTCCCTTATTATTTTGTCTCTGCTCTCAGGCATCATCTTCCCAGTCTCAGCAGTCGACAGTAGATATGACTCAACTGCAGGAGCCTCATAGCTTCACTCAGCACTCCATTCAGGTTCAACACATCCAGGTCTCAGAGGCCATGGGGACAGTGCAGGCCAGTGCTCAGGTGTGTCTACACTAACGTGTATTTTGCAGACAACTTGCAGCATGCACATTTTTAATTTTCTATCTGGAGTACTACTGTGAAGTGTTTAACCTATGTAAACACATTTGAAAATTATTATGACTAAATATTTTGTTTATTTGTTCATTTTAGGTTACTGGCCAGTCTTTAAGCCCCTCTTCTCAACAAGCACCGCAAGAGTTAAGTCCCGGTCGTCTACAAGCATCCACGAATCAAACACAAGGGACACTGCAACATGCTTACTTGCCCAGCAACTGGAACTATCGGAGTTACCGTAAGTTGTATTTTTAATCTTTTATTCTTTAGTCTTTGTTTTAAAGACTAAATAGCTGTGTGCAATATAAGAAAAGATTGAGAGACAGAAGAAGAGCTTTTACCCTTCTGTTCATATTTGCGGTAATTTACTGACTCAGCAAACTGCAGTGGATGATATTGGCGATGATTCTACTTTTAGTTGCATTGTTCTTACTGCATAATTTGCACAAATGTTTTACTATGTTGTGCATCATCCCTGAAGAAACTAAACCATTTTCACTCAACCGATCCATGTGCGGTAATTTTTTTTATTAGATCTTCGCTACTGGTTTCATTTTCCTTTATCGCTGACTAACTACAGTTATTTGTTTCTTAACATTGCAGTTGGTTCTTTAGGGAAAAATAGCAGCAACACAGTAAAAATGTTGAGCCACACGTAGCAGTGAGGGACACCATGAACAAGTGAGGTAGATCTGAGTGCGTGAGATGAACGGGGTGAAAACTACACAGCGGCAAACACAATTGTGGACCAGTGTGGTGTGTGTGTGTACGTGTGTGCCCGCTCATGCAAGTGCTGCACATTTTTTTTAGCTGTTTTAAACGTACTCCAATAGTAACCTGTGTATCTGAGGCACACTCGATATAACAAATATTGTCCATTTTAATATCATGTAAAAAAAAAATACTATACAATATATCGATATTTGTGATATACCGCCCAGCCCTACCACATATAGGTGCATGGACCACACCAATCATCCTTGATGAATACAGAATTTTAACAATATGAACCCCAAGCTCTGTGCCTTTGTCTAAAGAAAAGGGTGCACAACCTGGGCCCTGCAGAGTCATAATCCAGCACAGTCTCAGACTCCTCCTGATCTGATCAGAATTATAGGATTGCTTAACTTGGAAAAATATGCATCTGATGCTGCCTACAAATTTAGGTGCTAAAATGCTACAAACATACCCAAAATACAGCCTCCATCAAATTGGGACAATCCCTTTCTGTGCCTACCTAGGAAATTTACTAACAGAGTAAATTTCTGTTGTGTAGACACAACATTACATTGTAATTGTAATTGTAATGTTTTCTCTTTGCCTTTTTTATGATGTTTTCTTGCATTCTTTCCTTTTGTCCTTTTTCAGCCTCTGAGATTCAGATGATGACTCTGCCTCATGCTCAGTATGTATTAGCAGATGCTGGCACACCAGTTACCAACAACAACAGCAACCAAGCGAAAACAGTAAGTGACAAGTAGCATTTTCACATCTGTCAGCTAGACTTTTGCTAATGCATTTAGTGTAGGTAAAACCATTAATTACTGGCAAAATGTGGAGTAAATTTACATGACTTAAAGTTAATCGATAGCACCGCTGAGATTCGAACCTGGGTCTCAGCAATGGTGGGCTAGTGTAATAGACCGCTGTGCCATATAAGTGCCTTCAAGTGGCTTGAAGATTTTCCTTTATTTTAGCTGACAAATCTGTTCCCATTCTTTTTTATGATCTTATCCCTCTGCCCCCCATGTCTTGCAGAAAGTTCAAGTTCCAAAAATTCACAGGTGCGCTTGTTTATAAATTTGTAACTTCTTTCTTGTACAGACACATTATGTTATCTCAGAGGAGCAGTCTGAGCTGGACAGTAAACAAGGTAATGCCCCCTCGACCACCACTGACCCTCTGGAGCAGACTTCTACCAATCAACAGGCCACCAACCAGTACATAATCAAAACGGCAACCAACGGAGCTGGTACCACATAGGTGCAAATTACCAAACCCTGAAGCTTAATGTGTTTTTAACTTATTTTTAAGTCCCTATTTGTTTTTGGACTTGACTATGAAGGAATATGATTCATGATAGATTGACTGATGGAATGGTTGCTGAATTATTTGTTAAACTGGTCAATCATTGGTGTGTTATTGTTCTGAATGGTTGCTGAATTATTTGTTAAACTGGTCAATCATTGGTGTGTTATTGTTCTGTTTAATAACAGAAACACATGGAAATACACTCTGGACTACATCAAATCTCTGGGCATTACACCCTAAATCACTCATTTATACCTTTCAATTTTTAAAGAGAAATTGCCAATCCACCTTCTAATTTTATGATGTATAATTTCTATTTAAATTATTTTCTTTTATGAACTTAATGACAATTAATAGACAATTGATGCATGATTATGAAGCTATACCAAACCAAAAACAAACTGGTTTTCCAACATTGTTAACAATATTTTATTTTAAAAAATGCTGTTGTTAATTTGCACATTTACAGATTAGATTCATTTGAAGAGGTTCCTCTTTGAAACAATTAAATGAACAAAAACTAAGTAGATCTAATTTACCAATCTTCGGATCTCACTATACAGAAATGTACAAAAGGTAGAATTATAAAGCTTTGTCTTCATGAAATATTTTATATATATTTTGTTGATTTGTACAGCATCATGGTTGACAGTTCTACTAAAGTCCATACTGTATTGCTGGTCTACTCTATGTTTCCACTACATAGAGTTTTTTTTGGCATATGCATTTCTGAATGTATAGAGTCACTATTTATCTGAAAGGTAGGCTTGTACAATGTAAAATGTCTGTGTGGTTCTGAGTGTTATTAGTGACTTGAATTTATAGTCTGTGTACAGTAAGCACCCAGGTTAGTGGTTTCTCATGTCGTTAATGTTAAGAAGAAAATAAACAGCTCTTTTTTTCTTAACCTTTTTTAATTGTATGTATTCTTTGTGTAAAAGTTTTTGTATTTTAATGAAAATGAAAAAAGGAAAACCATTAATCATTTCAATTTTATATGCTTTAATTCACAAAAAAAAAGATACTGTTTGTTCCATGGCCAAAACATTCTTATTTACACCAGTTAGGGTAACATTACATTAAAACATTATGTAATATTAAAACCACCTCGTTTCTACACTCACTGTCCATTTTATCAGCTCCACTTACCATATAGAAGCACTTTGAAGTGCTACAATTACTAACTGTAGACCTGTTCTTCAATAGTCAGGACCCCCACAGAGCAGGTATTATTTAGATGGTGGATCATTCTCAGGACTGCAGTGACACTGACATGGTAGTAGTATGTTAGTGTGTGTTGTGCTGGTATGAGTGGATGAGACACAGCAGTATTTAAAAAGTTTTTTAAATACTGTGTTCACTCACTGTCCACTATTAGACACTCCTACCTAGTTGGATCACCTTGTAGATGTAAAGTCAGAGATGATCGCTCATCTATTGCTGCTGTTTGAGTTGGTCATCTTCTAGACCCTCATCAGTGGTCACAGGACGCTGCCCATGGGGCACTGTTGGCTGGATATATTTTTGGTTGGTGGACTATTCTCAGTCCAGGAGTGATAGTGATGTGTTTAAAAACTCTATCAGTATTGCTGTGTCTTATCCACTCATACCAGCACAACACACACTAACACACCACCACCATGTCAGTGTCATTGCAGTGCTGAGAATGACCCACCACCCAAATAATACCTGCTCTGTGGTGGTCCTGGGAATGTCCTGACCATTGAAGAACAAGGTGAAAGCAGGCTAACAAAGCATGCAGAGAAACAGATAAACTACAGTCAGTTACTGTAGAAGTACAAAGTGCATCTACAGTACAGGTCCTTCTAAAAAAAATTAGCATATTGTGATAAAGTTCATTATTTTCCATAATGTAATGATAAAAATTAAACTTTCATATATTTTAGATTCATTGCACACCAACTGAAATATTTCAGGTCTTTTATTGTTTTAATACTGATGATTTTGGCATACAGCTCATGAAAACCCAAAATTCCTATCTCAAAAAATTAGCATATCATGAAAAGGTTCTCTAAACGAGCTATTAACCTAATCATCTGAATCAACGAATTAACTCTAAACACCTGCAAAAGCTTTTAAAAACTCCCAGCCTGGTTCATTACTCAAAACTGCATTCATGGGTAAGACTGCCGACCTGACTGCTGTCCAGAAGGCCATCATTGACACCCTCAAGCAAGAGGGTAAGACACAGAAAGAAATTTCTGAGCGAATAGGCTGTTCCCAGAGTGCTGTATCAAGGCACCTCAGTGGGAAGTCTGTGGGAAGGAAAAAGTGTGGCAGAAAACGCTGCACAACGAGAAGAGGTGACCGGACCCTGAGGAAGATTGTGGAGAAGGGCCGATTCCAGACCTTGGGGGACCTGCGGAAGCAGTGGACTGAGTCTGGAGTAGAAACATCCAGAGCCACCGTGCACAGGCGTGTGCAGGAAATGGGCTACAGGTGCCGCATTCCCCAGGTCAAGCCACTTTTGAACCAGAAACAGCGGCAGAAGCGCCTGACCTGGGCTACAGAGAAGCAGCACTGGACTGTTGCTCAGTGGTCCAAAGTACTGTTTTCGGAAATCAAGGTGCCAGAGTCTGGAGGAAGACTGGGGAGAAGGAAATGCCAAAATGCCTGAAGTCCAGTGTCAAGTACCCACAGTCAGTGATGGTCTGGGGTGCCATGTCAGCTGCTGGTGTTGGTCCACTGTGTTTTATCAAGGGCAGGGTCAATGCAGCTAGCTATCAGGAGATTTTGGAGCACTTCATGCTTCCATCTGCTGAAAAGCTTTATGGAGATGAAGATTTCATTTTTCAGCATGACCTGGCACCTGCTCACAGTGCCAAAACCACTGGTGAATGGTTTACTGACCATGGTATTACTGTGCTCAATTGGCCTGTCAACTCTCCTGACCTGGACCCCATAGAGAATCTGTGGGATATTGTGAAGAGAAAGTTGAGAGACACAAGACCCAACACTCTGGATGAGCTTAAGGCCGCTATCGAAGCATCCTGGGCCTCCATAACACCTCAGCAGTGCCACAGGCTGATTGCCTCCATGCCACGCCGCATTGAAGCAGTCATTTCTGCAAAAGGATTCCCGACCAAGTATTGAGTGCATAACTGAACATAATTATTTGAAGGTTGACTTTTTTTGTATTAAAAACACTTTTCTTTTATTGGTCGGATGAAATATGCAAATTTTTTGAGATAGGAATTTTGGGTTTTCATGAGCTGTATGCCAAAATCATCAGTATTAAAACAATAAAAGACCTGAAATATTTCAGTTGGTGTGCAATGAATCTAAAATATATGAAAGTTTAATTTTTATCATTACATTATGGAAAATAATGAACTTTATCACAATATGCTAATTTTTTGAGAAGGACCTGTATATGGTAAGTGGAGCTGATAAAATGGACAGTGAGTGTAGAAACAAGGAGGTGGTTTTAATGTTATGGCTGATTGGTGTATATACAACAAGGCAATACACACCACTTACATCGACCTGGATTGAGGCTAAAGGCTAACCCTACCCGACCAGCTCTACCGGCTCATGCTTATAGTCACTGTGTAGCTCCCGCAGCCGCCATTCATTAACGGTATTAATGAATACTGTTCCACAGCACTCGCACCCTATGTCATGATCTTCAGGGTCTTGATATGCCTTCCTAATGGACCCACTGCAGTTCGCGTATCGTCTCAACTGCTCTACGACCTATGTCATATCCACCATTTTTTATTTGTCTCTCAACTATGTTTATAAAAAGGACACATATGTAATGTTATAATAGTATTTTTTGTAGTTAGATCTGTCTATATGTAGTAGTTAGTATAACCTTTTAATTCACATTCTGGTGTCAGCTTATACAACCCTCAACCTTACATTGACTTTTATTTCTGGGATACTGGAATCGTCCCGTTTTTTAACGACAGTGCTAGTATAGCCCAAACTGCATCCGCTGTCCTGTAAACAGTATAGAACCCTGGGAGAGGGATGAGACAACAGTCTTTAGATAAATTATTGACCACTACTGAGTCATCTTATTGTTGAGATGAAATGCCTCAGACCTCAGTGGGTTGATTATTTTGTGTTGACAGATAAATTTAAATCCTGTGTATAAAAGCCAAATTTCAAATGAAATAGAACCTTATTTTTGTATATGGAGCATGGTTTATTAGTGACTCATTAGACTCTTATTAACTCTAAAGTTACACAATAAACACAATAAATCTGTCATGATCTAGAACTCGCATGGGTGTAATATGAACAAATGTCAAGCCCACAACTGACATTTGCGCAAAACAAGTTTGTGCTTTTGTGTCTCTTATTAGTAGGAGACTATTAAAAACCTACATAAATCAACATGCTGCCAATCACACACCTACAACATGTACATTTAGGAAATAATTCATGCTCAGTACTTTGCAGAACAGGGTCTAAACAAAGTGTTTATTATGCATTATTGCAACTAATGCTTGACTTAACAGACCCCTAATTATGTACTGATAAAATTCACATTCATCAAGCCTTATGCATAATGAATAAATAATTTATCATTATTTTATTCATGCCTTATTGACCAAAGAACAAGACATTAATAAATCATTAAAATAGTTACTGACAAGTGTTGCTGAAATACAAAACCCTCCAAAAAACAAACAAACAATAGACTGTCAGTCAAAATGTCATTGTCGTAACAGACCTTGTCATAATAGGTGCAGTGTTAACACTGTCTGTGTCTGGTTTATCAAGGTTTCCTAAACATGTCAAGTACTATGTCAGAGTGTATGGGCTGGTCATATTTATGTCCATAAATGGTTTTATAAATCTGGTTTGTTCTTGTTTTATATGTTTGGTTTTAGAGATAACAGCTGACATTACTAAGTCTTACTTAATTTATGAGGCAGCTTTAGGAGTTGTACCACATTCCACAAATTTTTCCATAACTTGAACTTGAAGTTTGAAGAAAACAGTTGCTATGACATGAAGAATTAATCCTGCCAGCCAGACTAGCGTTACAAGACAAACAAGTCTTTTACTTCTTCCTACAACACAACGAGTAAGAGTATGGCAACGCACAAGCGTTGGCACCTGTGCCTCGGATAATCAGAATGAATATAAGGGGCCTTAAAGGTTACAGTAATGGGGAGAAAGGAAAAAGGGGAGAAAGTAATGGAATGAAGGCAAAGGAAGGAGTGGTTAAGGAACAGAAAAGAAAAGAGCAGAGATGGAGCTGGAGGAAGTAAGTGTCTAAATGATAAATATCTGGCTTCTGTTTAGAAATGATATGTAATGCTTACAATTGTAAGTTTTGATTACAGCAGAAATATCGGTCATGACATCAAAGAATGGTTAGGTAGAACAGTTAATATATTATTTAGTTATATTTAATAAATTATTTTAAGCAATTAGCCAAAGGTAAAGCAAAAAGTGCAGGTTAAAAATATCTATTTAAATAAACATATTGACAATTTAATACTTAAATAGATATGATGTTATCTAGTTATCTTTTATAGTGTTATCTAGTTATCTTTTATTTGAATCCACTTGGTATTATTGGACTTTTTATTATACATGTTTGTTTATAAGCATTTTATGTCTCACTTCATATTGGTAATAACTGTGTGAGAGTTAGCTAAATCATAAGGACATTGCCTATGGCAAAACATGCATTGCTCACTTGTTGGCTTGGGTTAAGTAGAGTCTATATGTATACACTGTGATCTAGTTCTTCTGAAGTATTTCAACTTTGAAATTTCCAAGGTTGGTGTAATAAAAAGACACTAAACACAAAATGCCAAACAGTGGTGCAGGGTTTATTTATAGTGAGTGATTTTTACATTACTAATTTATACAGTACATTCCAAAAAAAAGCCACCACCAAGAACAGACTTAATACCGTGACGGAAAACTAGTGTGACCCAAAACAATGGCTAATATTAACAAGAATAAACAATGTGTGCTGGAAAAAGTGATGTGTGTGTGTGTGAAAGAGAGTGAGAGAGACTATATATAGTCTATATCTAAACAAGATTAGACTACAACTATGCTAAATATCAAGATGACTATTCAAACAAGATTGCAACTAGAGTCGCGAGTACACGAGGAAGTGCAATGCTGTGTGAAGCTTAACAGATTTCGTGGGAAATATACACTACCTGTAGGTTAGTTCCAGGTGTTAATACCTCTGTGATTGAGCGTGCAAAGATTGCACAGCTGAGGGCAATTCCAGGTGAGAGACATGACTGTAATTGTGGGTTGTTACAGTTAGTAAAAGCTGGTAAAAAAAGGAAATGAAAGCTTGTAAATGTAAGTCACATTGCAAAGCTGGACAGTGTCAATCAAGCATTGGCACATAACATTATATAGTAAACAGTGCATAAGATTGAACAGTAGTCTGCTAGCAATGTAAACAAAAGCCAACATGTATTTTGTCAATATTCTTATGCACAGTTTACAGTGGAGGCATTGCCCCAGCTGGCTTCGATGTCTCACTCCAATAGCTCCAGTGTGGTTGATGCTCCAGGAGGAGATACATCCATCAGTCAGCCTTCTTGATGCTGGAGGCAGGCTGCTGCTGGCTGGGTTTCTCTGGATGGGCCTTGGTTTCTGTGTTTCTATGTACCAGTTTCTTTTCACATACCGAAGAACGCATAAACAGGTTTGTAGTTATGATTATAGAGGAAGATTATTTTTTGAAATATTTATATGAACAAATAATTATTTATATAATATTAACAATAGCCTATGAACTATTTACAGAACATGGTCTCCCAGACCAGTGAGGTTGTGAAAGAGACTGAACAAGATCAGCAGGCATGGTAAGAAAGAAATAAGAGTATGTATTTCATTGTTTTACTTACTGTGACAATGTTTTAATGTTTAACTGTTTAATGTATTGTAGTATTTGTTTCTTTCTGTTCTTTTTAAAAATCATGCAATCCTTGCCTTGTAATAGGTTCCATGGCCAGTTAGGATTATAAGCAAAACAAGAACAATTTAAATAGATCACCAAAACTAATATAGCAACTGGCTTCTCCAAAGTCAACACAACACAGCTACTTTTAATGCCTGAACCTCAAGAGGTACACCCCTAATGACAAGAAAATTCATCTCCAGTTTGCTCTAAACCATTTAAATAAGCCACAGATGTTTTAGGATTTTGTTCGTGAAGTGATTAAACAAAACCAGAACTTTTTAGGCCTATGGATCTGTTGTATTTCCAGTATTGTTTAATGATATTATGCACTGTAGAAAGAGAAATGCAAATACCTTCCAATCTTTCAATAATTTTCTCACACATTTGTTTACAAACTGGAGATACTCTGCCCATCTTTGCTCTTCAAAGGCTTAGCCTTTGTGGATACTGCTTTTATACCAATCATGATTACAAATCAAGGTAAATCTATGAAACACTGCATTTTAACTTGCATTTTTTGAGGTTGTTATAGTAAGCAATGATACTTTGATAGCAGGAGGTAATTCTTTAATTAATCATTCTGTCCTTTCTCACATTTTTCACATATGTCTGATCTGTTGCATATTCTTAAGCTCTGTGTTTACAATTTTATCAGTTATCATAATGAAAGTCATCTTGTAGCTATGGTGAGTGCCCTGCTGGATGGCTTAGTGGTCTCTCTACTTCAAGAACCACTGTCAGTGCCAAGTCTTTCACAGATACAAAGCCTTCTTAACAGAATAAAGGTCAGTGGGGTCCCTGTGTGTGGTCTTTCTTTAGTCACATTTATAGTAGCATGAGGATTTATTATTTTGTATTTAAAGGAATAATGTCAAGTGAGGCTATTTTTACATGCCAATATTCATTAATACATCGTAGTAAGTCAAGTCATGCTCCATTTCCAAGCACCGTACATGATACCCTGATTAACCAGACATATATTAACTCAGTAGCCAGGCATGAACAGACAGAAAATACAACCCCAAATCAGATAAAGTTGGGATATAGTTAAAAAAAAATATATTTAATAGAAGGAAGTATACCCAAGATATTTCATTTTTTGACTCGCCAACATTTGTTATGATACATCCATTGGGACGGGGGCAATTTAGGGTTAGTAATGAGGTAAAAAAAAAAAAAGACTAAATAATGATGTGAAAACATCAAACAGGTGATGTCACCAGATTATTGTGATCATGTCTTTGATGAGCAAAGATAGGCAGAGGTTCTCAAGTTTGTCAACAAATGTGTTAGAAAATTATTGAAATGTTTAAAAATAATGTTCCTCAAAGAGAGATTGTAAGGAATTTGCATATTTCTCCCTATACAGTGCATAATAACCTTAACTAATTCAAATAATCTGGAAGAATTTCGGTGCATAAAGGGCAAGGAGCAAGCTTAAGCTGAACAATTGTAATTTTTAATTCCTCAGATGGTACTGCATTAAGAATTGTCATCAATAGCTAAAACCAGATGTTACCACATAGGCAAGAGATTACTTTAGCAAACTTTTGTCAAGCACTACAATAGGGAGGTGCAAAAGAAGCCATAAGTTAACCATGTTCACTGGTGCTGTCTAGTTCTCTGGGCTCAAAGGGATGGACCATCACATAATGGAAACGTGTATTGTGGTCAGGCAAATAAATATTTCAGATCTTTTTTTGGAAGAAATGAACGCTGTGTGTGCTGGACCAAAGAGGAAAAGGACCATCCAGACTGTTATCAGCAACAAGTCCAAAAGCCAGTCATGGGATGGAGTTGTGTCAAAGATAACTTACACTTATGTGATGGCAGCATTAATGCAAGTACACTGAGACTTTCCCCAGAAGAAAATGTTTGAAGAATTTTGAAAATAAAATTGAGACAATGACAACCACATACGTTTGCACACTTTAAGATATGTTTGCAGGACAAATTGGACAAAAATAACACCTGAAATAGTTTTAGTACCCTCAGTGCTAAAACAGCCTTTAAGTGTTGTGAAAAGGAATGGCAACATTACAAAGTGGTAAATGTATTGCAGACCAGAAATTCATGAATGGATGTATATTAACAAATGTAATGAAGTTAACCAGAAACATGAAATATCTTGGCTTCATACCATCTGCAATTAAATAAAAGTCGAAATAAATGTAAGTAACAGTGCTGTATTAATTTGCTCCTGCTGAAGTCTCCATATTTCCAACTAAAACTACACCCATTGTTGTTTTCTAGGCAGTGTACCAAGCAGTTCATACGGTTGATCTACCTGAAAGGCAACTGCTTCTCGCCAGTGTGGACAGAGTGGGTGTGTCTGGATTGGAAGACAGAATGAAACTCATTAGCACTTACCTGCAGGACAGGTAAAGCTTATGCTTATTTTACTTTCCTTATGCTCATTATTAGCCTGTAGGCTAATATTGTATTAATAATACAATTTGTTTAGCGTGTAAGTGTATACAAAAGAACTAAATCATTGTTTCTGTCCTCTTTCAACTTTCTTTTCTTATTTAGGATTAGTTCTTTGCACTCTCTCCTTCAGGTCCAGAACCAGTATGGAAAATGCATAGCAGATATTCAGCAGGAGCTACAGAACCGCTGGGAACTCCTGGAGGATCTGCATACCAAAGTTACTCTACAGTCAGAAAATCACCAAGGTGTTGAAGATCCTCACAATGTTATCACAGACACTGAGGTTGGATTATAAATAACTGTGGGATTGTAAATGTATAATTAACTAAATGTGGTAATGGTCTTTGTTAATTTTTTTTTAACTGATACTGTGTTACAGAGCCTATACACACAGCTGGGTCTGTTCCGGAGTAGGGTTCATGAGTGTCAGACATACTTGAGCTCAAGCACAGATCTTCTTCAGGTGAAAAATGTACAAGTATTCATAGTTATGCAATTATCTTAAGGTCAATTACATGATCTGCTTTTCTTTAAAATTACAGATTATGATACAGATTATTCCAAAAACGCTGAATCAGTTCATCTGTATCAGCTGCTTTCAGTTGCTTTCTTGCATTTTGTCATTAAATCCTCATATGTATAGTTTTATTTTCATCAAACCTACTCTTTTGTTTTCTTTACCTAATTTATGCAATTACTCAAACTACTGTTCATGCTACCTTTTAACAGTTTGTAACTAAAGGGATAACGATGTTAAAAACTTTCTGGACAGGAGCTGGAGAGAAGTCAGCAGGTTCTGGCTGAGACTTTAGATCTAACACCTGAGTTCACATGGACCAAAGATTTTCTGCAGTGCAACACTGAACAGGTACACAACCCTTCATTTTTAAACAATAAGAATAATATATATCTCAAAAACATAGGCTTAGAGGCCCAAAATACTGAATGAATAGCATAGAAATCATTCATAGACATCAATTTTTTTGTTTTTTTCTTTTTTGCACTTATTATAAGAAGTAAATATAGTGATTCATATTAGCCATTTATTTAGATAAGATTTTAGATTGAGTGCAAACAAACAAAAAATAGGTTGGTAATGGTTATACTACACTTAAATAAACATATGTATTTATGAGGAGCTAACTAAACTGAAAGTTGTGTGAGCACATTAAATAATCATGATAATGAGATTGAAAGAAGTTACTTACATTAATGCTTGGTTATTTTCCACTTCTTAACAGTTTGAAAAAGTACACAAGAATTTTACGACCCTGGAGCAGCAGACTCTGACATTTGTAAGGCACCTGCATGATCTCAGAGACTCACAAGAAGAGATTTGCAGCAACACTTCTGATGTGGAGGACATGCAGTGCTCTTCTTTATCAGCAATCCCATCACTACCTGTGTATGGAGTTGCTGCTGCTACAGAAGCCCCAATCCTGGAACCAGAACCTGCGACCAAGACCAACTCAAAACTGGCAGCGTTGAACTGCCTGCGTGGATTAACACACCGGAGGTGAACTTTGAACTGCACAACAGTCAGAATTGACTTCTAAAATCCTCTACCTGTATATATAATCTTAAATATATACAGTATATGCATACACTCACATGCATATATAACAAGACAAGAAGAAAACTGCTTCAGGAGGCTTCCAAGAGGCCTAAAGCAACATTTAAATTTCTGTCAAGTACTAGTTGTGTACTACATGTAACAACATTCTCCAGTATTCTTTATTTGTCTTGGCACATTTTATTTACTTAATGAATAATGTTAGAATCTGTAATAATGTAGCAACTAAGTGATTTAGAAATACTGAGACCTTTATGTGTATATTTCTTCTTAAATATGTGTCTTTTTCTTATTTATACATCTGAATCTGTATTTAATTTATGATCATTTTGACCTTGTGCCAGCCTTTTGATTTCAATGTAGTTTGGAGTGTTGGTTAAATAAAGACGATTGCTCCACTCCAGCTTACTTTCTCTAGAAAATACCAGGACTTAATATACTGCACCATATCATACATCATCCAATGGACTGCCTGAAAGAGCAGTTAAAATAATTTAATAATGCATTAAAACAAGGGTTTCAAGAGCATTATTTGTCTACTACAGTATGGGAGCAATGGGAAGAATTGTTGAAAGGGAGAAAGTTAAGTTCTACTTTAGATTTGCTTCACTCAGGTTTAAAGGGTAGTGTTAAAAAGAAGCAGAAGCAGTCAACAAGAGAAGGAGAGAACTCTAGTAGGAGATTCTGATTGTACGAGGAGTTTTGTACAGAGATCTATGTGGATTCCAGGATCTACTGAACAAAGGATGGGTCCAGTATCTTGTAAAGTAGCATTGGGAAATTGTCAGATTGTAAGGAGACATATACAGGGGTTGGACAAAATAACTGAAACACCTGTCATTTTAGTGTGGGAGGTTTCATGGCTAAATTGGACCAGTCTGGTGGCCAATCTTCATTAATTGCACATTGCACCAGTAAGAGCAGAGTGTGAAGGTTCAATTAGCAGGGTAAGAGCACAGTTTTGCTCAAAATATTGCAATGCACACAACATTATGGGTGACATACCAGAGTTCAAAAGAGGACAAATTGTTGGTGCACGTCTTGCTGGCGCATCTGTGACCAAGACAGCAAGTATTTGTGATGTATCAAGAGCCACGGTATCCAGGGTAATGTCAGCATACCACCAAGAAGGACAAACCACATCCAACAGGATTAACTGTGGACGCAAGAGGAAGCTGTCTGAAAGGGATGTTCGGGTGCTAACCCGGATTGTATCCAAAAAACATAAAACCACGGCTGCCCAAATCACGGCAGAATTAAATGTGCACCTCAACTCTCCTGTTTCCACCAGAACTGTCCGTCGGGAGCTCCACAGGGTCAATATACACGGCCGGGCTGCTATAGCCAAACCTTTGGTCACTCGTGCCAATGCCAAACGTCGGTTTCAATGGTGCAAGGAGCGCAAATCTTGGGCTGTGGACAATGTGAAACATGTATTGTTCTCTGATGAGTCCACCTTTACTGTTTTCCCCACATCCGGGAGAGTTACGGTGTGGAGAAGCCCCAAAGAAGCGTACCACCCAGACTGTTGCATGCCCAGAGTGAAGCATGGGGGTGGATCAGTGATGGTTTGGGCTGCCATATCATGGCATTCCCTTGGCCCAATACTTGTGCTAGATGGGCGCATCACTGCCAAGGACTACCGAACCATTCTGGAGGACCATGTGCATCCAATGGCGGTGCCGTGTATCAGGATGACAATGCACCAATACACACAGCAAGACTGGTGAAAGATTGGTTTGATGAACATGAAAGTGAAGTTGAACATCTCCCATGGCCTGCACAGTCACCAGATCTAAATATTATTGAGCCACTTTGGGGTGTTTTGGAGAAGCAAGTCAGGAAACGTTTTCCTCCACCAGCATCACGTAGTGACCTGGCCACTATCCTGCAAGAAGAATGGCTTAAAATCCCTCTGACCACTGTGCAGGACTTGTATATGTCATTTCCAAGACCAATTGACGCTGTATTGGCCGCAAAAGGAGGCCCTACACCATACTAATAAATTATTGTGGTCTAAAACCAGGTGTTTCAGTTATTTTGTCCAACCCCTGTAGATTAAGTGAAGCATCAAGTGAGACATACGTATATATCAAGTGAGAGATGCTTTAGATTCTGCAACAAAGGGCTTGTCGCAAGACTATTCTCTGACAAGTGTATTTCAACTGACGTTCAGATTGTGGGTTGGCAGACAAGATTTGACACAGTAGAACCATTACAAGGAAAGGAGAGGAGAAGATTTCTGAGACTGTGTCTTCTCCATTGTCTGTTAGTTCTGAAGACCTGGTACTTAGACGATCTGGGAGAGATAAGAGACCACCTAAGTACTATTTTGTGATTTTGTTGTGGGTTCACCAGCCACAGGGTAAAAATAAGCCCTGGAATTCATGTGGGACTGATAGTAGTCTACTCTAACATCCCTAGGGTATGATTGTTAGTTATTGTGCACATGATTACTGTTAACTATTATAAAAAACTGGAGTTGTGAAACAGTTACAACATTAAGGGAATGGATATTTACATCCATTAGCTTCTGGGGTGTTTTCTTCTGGGGGAATGTAGTATATGTAGTATTATTGTATTGTGCGTTTGGTTATTAATAACTAAGTTGAAACAGGAACTCAACTGATCACAACACTTTTCCACTGTTTCTTAGCCCAGCTAAGAGAGCAACCCAGAGAGCAGCATTTGTCCATAGAATTGATGTATCACTTTCTCAATATGTAACAGAGTTTCAGGTTTCAAAATTTAATGCAGTGGCAGACTGTGATATGTAAAATGTTGAAGGTCTCACACATCCAAAGGTTCTCTTTGGATTTCAAGATTTCTGTGGATTTTCTGAGTCTTTTCACAGTATTATGTATAGTAAATGGTCCAAAGACCTAGATTATTAGTAAGCTTGCTTTCTCTTTTATATCCAATCATGTTAGTCTTACTGGTTACAACTTCACCTGCTTATTGTGAAATGCTTTTTTTTTTTTTTTTTTTAAGTGTAACTTAAATATTAAACTTTCAAATTAAATTTTGCTCTTCCAACTATTTTAGTGTGTTGTGGGCATAGAAATTTGTTTATGTTTGTAAAAACCGATTACGTTGGTCACTGAAAAAATAGGCATAATTTCTCTGCACTTTCAATGGTTAAATAAAGGTTTAAAAGAATTATCAGATTCACGGCAGAGGTGCTCAGACAGCTGGAACTCCAAATCCCAGTTAGCCTAGCGCGAATCAGACGCAACAGACCACTGAAGTCGTGCGTCATTCTGTAGTCCTCATTATGCCCATATTTGGACACCCGGGTCTAACTCAGATTTCCTATGGGAAAAATGAACGGGGTTTTCAAAAAATCGACTCTAACGCATCCTGTGCTAAATAAAGATTTTCAGAACCCTGTATGTTTTGTCCTGTGTACATTTTTCACCTGTACATCACTGGATCCTCTGAATTACGAGGTTGTTAAAGGGTCGTAATACTAATAATGCTACACGAAAGCTAATGCTACTGCACATTAATTAGACGTCACTGAACTACACCAATTAAATCAACGGAACGAGCGGCTCTCTTTTGGTGAGTACAACCAAAGGCGTAACACCCGACCATCCTTGCTTTCTACTGTACTTTAATGTAGCTACCTACTAAAAATATCAACCAAAACTTGTGAATATCACTCCACTGTTACACTGGTGAATCGCGCTGCTTCGTGTGGTTATTTAAGAGGCTTATACAAGAAAAAAAAAAGAAAACATTAAGAGGCTTCCAGTTTAGTGACGTCAATTCAGTGCACAGTAGCATTAGCTTACATGTAGCAATATTCATATTTTGACTCTTTAACGACTTCATAATTCAGAGGATCCAGTGATAATGGACAGAAGAATCTCCATAAAACAAAACGTAACAGCTTTGGAACATTTTTAAAGAGTAAATAAGAAAAGAAAAGAAAACAAGAAAATAGAGTGAAATGAATACTTAACTACAAGAAGAAGAGTAGAAAATAGTGTTTTTCTTTCTTAAAAAAGTTAACCTGTATTTGAGTTCGTCACCTTTGACGACTCTAGTTTGCTTCCTTTATCTGTCTCAATTAACTTCTGAACACCTGTTTAATATACACGCACTCTATCCACCTGTCTGTGTTTTCCCCTAGTGGTAGCGTTTAAGTACTGCTAGAATTATAAAACAAACCACACTCCCCCACGTAACAGATACAAAAGCTTCCAGCTTTTCTTTTTAGGTTTATATAGGGCAAAGGACGTATAATGTCAATGGCATGGCCTGCAAATAGTCCGGATCTCAATCCAGTTGAAAATCTCTGGTGGAAATTGAAGAAAATGGTTAATGACAAGGCTCCAACCTGCAAAGCTGATCTGGCAACAGCAATAAGAGACAGTTGGAGCCAGACTGATGAAGAATACTGTTTGTCATTAGTTAAGTCCATGCCTCAGAGAATTCAAGCTGTTATAAAAGCCAGAGGTGGTGCAACAAAGTACTAATGGTGCAGTGTTTTTCTCATGATTCTATATTTTTTTCCTCTACTTGATCTAAAAAAAGCAATTGTGACTGACCACAACAATTATATTTTTTCTTTTTTATTGTTTCTTAATGCTAGAAGGTTGGAATTTTGAAAAAATTATAGTTTTGTGGTATGTCTGTGATTATTTTTTTTTTCTACAAAATTAAACAATTGAAAGAACATCCTCCAGGAGTGGTGATTCCATAATTTTTGCCAGGGGTTATATATATATATATATTTGTATACGTATATTCTTATTAGTTTATTGAGCTATTTATAAGCTTTTTATTATTTAATTAATTCTTAAACTATAACTCCTACACAGATAAACATTTGTAGGTATAGTGGTATATTACTGTTCATCAGTGTCGTTTTTTCTGTCCACTAGAGGTCACACTCACCTCAAAAAGAACTCAGCTATTTGCACACATCTTGTTTAATGAAAATGTTCTGGTTCTGTGAAGACACACCTTTTTATTTGTTGTGCATAACAATGCTTAAAATGTGTTTTAAGTTACACAAAAATCAATAACACATTTCCTGTGCTGAGTGAAAGTTGCAGCTTCATTTTTGTTAATGCGTAATGAAAAGAATATGTGCAAATATATGCACTATTCTCAGCAATCTGAGTAAAGCAATGAGTAAACTCATTTCAGTTCTGTTGGGGTGCTTTAATCAATAAAATGCAATAAAAGAAGAATCTGTGATTCTGTGGAATCTGGGAAGCCCCGCTGTTGTAGCGTGTGCAGAATGAGGCCTGGCATTGTTTTTCTGAATGTTATATTCTAAGAGAAGTAACAAATGATGTGTTGATCTGAGGACAGTTTATTAAATTGTATTAATGCTTTATTCTGGCCAGAGTAACTGGTTCTGGACAGGGAAGAAGTCTATTTCAGGGCATCACCAATCGATTACATATTCATTTACTTGAAGGGTCATTTTAGAACAGCTAGCCCACCCTCTGCATTTTATGTATTTATATGTGAAACCAGGATAACAACAGAACGTTCTTTTATATAACATTCTTTTTTGCTAACAAGTGTGCAAATAATTTTGAAGCTAACTATACATTTTGCAGTCTGACCCAGTTTGCAGCTGACCTTTTTAAAGCGCCTCCAGTGAGACAAACTGTTTGATATGACGTGGTAAAAGTGATTCAAAATTTGATTCAAAGAGTTAAAAGTTTGGTGTTCCTATGTTTTTTTTTTTTAGTACATTAAGCCACGCTTTTGGCTAGCACAGTGGGTAGCACTGTTGCCCCACAGCAAGAAGGTCCTGGGTTTCAATTCCCAGGTGGAACAGTTCAGGTCCATTCGACATGGAGTTTGCATGCTCTCCCTGTGTCTGCGTAGGTTTCCTTCGGGGCTTTGGTTTCCAGAGACATGCAAGTGAGGTGAATTGAAGATACAAAATTGTCCACGACTTTGTTTGACATTTGACAAAAGATTTGAACTAATGAATCTTGTGTAACCAGTAATTACCTGTCCTGTCATTAATGTAACCATAGCATGTAAAACATGACGTTAAAATACTAATAAATAAATAAATGAGTCAATGTTAAGTTGGAAGTTATTAGGAACAAGTTGCAAGTCAAGTCTAAAGTCTTATTTATTAAATAAATAAATGAACACTCATAAATGTACATGGTTATTTTAGAAACACCACAACATTACATATGATCCATTAAATATGAAATGAAGATAAATAAAGTAAATGAAAGAAAGCCATGAAAGCTAATAACAGGTGAGTGTTGAGGGTAAAAATTAGCAATCGTAGAGACTAAGAAAAAAAAGTAAAAGAGCTAATAACAAAGTGGTTTAAAGAGTTTGAGTGAGCAATGCAGACAAAGAAGGGTAATTTTGCTCTTTACCCTCCCTTTGGCATTCCTGAGGCACCTGCACTTACTTAATATTTTGGCAGGCTTGAAAAAAGCCTATTCTGCTCCATGCCATTAGGCCTATTTGCTTGTCATGTTTGTTCACTTAGGGAAACAAGTTTGGTTTTAATTAGAATCCCTGCCAAGGGCTGAGGTAACTGCCACAAATGTTTTTTTTTTTTTGTTCATAGGGAAAACTTAACATCCCAGGTGTACATGTACTCATTTTTAAACTCTTTTAGTCTTTTTTCTTGTTTTACTGAAAATGTCTTACAACATTTCTACATTATCACATAGTTGTTATTGTGTTTTATGAAATGCCATCTCTGTTGGTTTACTGTAGTATAGTGTACCACTCTCATTCCAACTGAATTATCTCTATTTAATTTTATGCCTTTCCACCTATATCCAAGCTACTGCTTTGCAGAATCCCCCAATATTGTTTTTAAACTAAACAGTGTCACACAAACAAATAAACCGTGTTATTTAGGTGAAGCATCAGTGTGACTGATGTCATGCATACTTTACTGTAGATTGCTCCTTCTTATGGAGCAACTTTTACTTGCCAGCTGTAGCCTAGTGGTTAAGGTACTGGACCAGTGATCAGAGGGTTGCTGGTTCAAGCCCCACCACTGCCAGCAAGGCCCTTAACCCTCAATTGCTCAGACTGTATACTGTAATTGTAATGTAAGTCGCTTTGGATAAAAGGCGTCTGCTAAATGCTGAAAATGTAAATGTAAATGTACTTGCCAACTGAAGTCTAAAGCAGGTAGAAACACTGGTAACTTAGTTTGGAAAACTCCCAACCGATTCTGTGGACGCAGAGGATGGTGTGTCAGAACATAGATGTGTAGGCTGTGCTGTGTATTGTAGCTTCCATTGATTATTTCATTGAATTTATAAGTGTTATTTAATGACGTGATTGTTATTTAATTTCGTGATTAAATGTGGCACTTTTCCTTAAAAATCCGTGAAATCTGTGATTATTAAAAAAAGAGATCTGTGAAATTAAGCACATTTACCACAGAAATTTAGTAGAACCCTAATTATACACATCAACAAAGTGTAGCTTAAATACCTTAAGCAAAAGGGCAAAAAAATAGTCCCACTGGGAAGTTTAAATGTGCTTATTAAAGCAACCTATTGTGGTGCAAGTAACAAGTTCACAGAGCTGTTGCATTTATTGAGAACCAAACATGCTGCTACCACAATTAGGACCCCTGATGCAAACTATGTATAAAACAGCATACTCTTTTATGGTACTTCACCTTTTTATGACAACAGATTTTAGACACTTCAAGCCTAAAAATGTTTTATCTATTTGCAGGTGTATACACTATATGGCCAAAATTATTTGCAGACATGACCATGAGCTTGTTGGACATCCAACTCAAAAACAAATGGTATTAAAATAGAGTGACCGCTATGTGATCTTTTTAGCTAAAACAACCACTCTTCTGTAAAGGCTTCTCGCTGTGAAGCCTTCTTGCTATTAGGCAACAGTGCTACCCACTGTTTAAACACATGAATTTGAAAATTACATGGGTTGTCCCAATACCCCATAAGTCCCCCATAAGTGTAGATTTGGGGATGGGGGTTGGCAGGGTGGTTGACTTCAAAATTCAAAGAAGGTTAAAATGCTCCCCCTCCCTATATTTCCTGCTCAGATATCCTCGGGATTTAGTTTTTGATTGCTATGATGTGTTTTTTCCTGGCTATTACATTACAGTGAAAATTATTATTATTTTTGAATCATGTTATTTTCATTTAACCATAAAAGAATTATTGTTGGGTACTGTGGCAGGAGGAAGGCCGAGTTTCTGATTTTCCCACCAGTTTGTGCTGGGTGCCCCTCCCCTAATCACGCACAGCTGCTGCTGATTCCTGGAGGAGCACCTGCAGCATAAATGCTCAGCTCTTGCTGGTATGATAGAGAGGACGCTGGCCTCCTAGTCACAGAGTGAAAGCTGTAACAGAGACTGTTAAAAAGGTTTGCAGGTGAAAAAGTATTGTCAAGATGTAAAGTTAAACACCTCAATAACATGTTTCGTTAAACATGCAAAGCTTTTACATTTAAATGTGTACTTGTATGTCTGCATGGCACATAGGTTTGTCAATTTACTACTAATATTATGTGTGTCTTTTGTAAACCAGCAATGAAACTTTTTTCAGCATCCAAATGTAGGTATGATTAATGAGGTATTTTAAAACATACAACAGTCAGATGATTCTCTTGACTTTATAAAAGGCAAATAAATCCTGATTTTTTTAATCAGGCTGAGACTGCAGCCAGAGCAGGGAGGTGAAATAAATAAGGAAGGTAAGGTGAGATTTCAGCTCTTGATAGTGCAGTAAAGTAGTGCAGTAAAGTAGGCCTTTGTTCTCTTTTTGAAAAGTGTGTATTCAGTGTATTAAAAAAAATGAAAAGAACAAATAAAAACACAATTGTAAAAAATCCAGCCAGGTTAATTGTCAGTGCATAGAGGTGAGAGAACTGATGCAGAGGTTTGATTTAAGATGAAATGGTTAACTATGTAAAAATGCATCAATGTGCCATGATTATAGCATGCTATTGTTCTCTAATCATGATTAATGTATTCATATTGTATATTGAAAAAAATACAAATTATAATCAAATTGTGGTGAAAAATCAGGTGGCTCAGACTGCGGCCAGAGCAGGAAGGTGAAATAAATAAGGAAGAGGTGAGATTTCAGATGGCTCTGTTAGTAATGCAGTTAAGTAGGTCGTTGTGTGTATATTCAGTATTATAAATGAAAAGAACTAATAAAAAGTGATGAAGCATGCTTTAATGTATTCAGTATATTTAAATATATACATATCAATTGTGGTGTGGAGTTTAGATTTAAAGTTTAACTGTTTTCTAACTGCGAGTTCTAACTGTAACTATCAGTGAATTATACCCCTTACAAAACTGTGAATAGAGCTGATTTCATTGAGGGAATTTTTATATTTCTTTTTGTGAAAACACCATGTTGAGCTTTGTACTGGAAACCACTGGAATATTACTTAAACCCTTAAGTACATATAGCAAATTGTAAGCCTTTGAGAAAATTAATTGTACCACATTTCCTTTGGTGTAAAGTGTCATTATTTCTTTTAGGTTATCTCAATTGGTTTTGGGAGTGGTGTTGAATTTAAAAGGTTTTGAGTTTCAAGGTATTTTTTTCCATAAGGATTTATAGGAAGCCTATTAATGCTCTCCATGGTCCCGTGAACTTGCATATATTTTAGTCTCATGTAGAATAATGGGGTTGTTTTTGACACTTATACACTAAAAATAACACAAATATAAAAACACTGAAATAAAAAGCTGATTCTTACAATTTCTCAGAAACCCAAGCTGTACCACAAGTTTTAAAGTGAACAGGAGGAAAATCCAGCTAAACACAGATACATGTGGATGCTTTCAGAGTGAATCTGACAGTGATTCCACACAAATGCAGATTCCTCTCATATTCACACTTTGATGATGTGTTACCACACCACTTAAGCTGAGTGTTGAACAAAGTGGCTATTCATTGTTTATTTGAAATTAAATAAATACATTTAAAAAAAAAAAACTGAACACGTTGAGTTTAAGGAAAACGTTGAGTTTAAGGGTAAACATTTTTCAATGAAGGGCGATAGGTTTCAAAGATTTTGAGTTTAGGGGACATTGAGTTTAATGTTATAAAACGGATAGTTCTGGTCCTAAAATCTGATTGGCTGAGCCGCGTTCGAAGCCGTTGTAAAATCCCCGATAAACGCACACCTATGACCACCTCACATCATTCCATATTAATACGCCACTGAAAAGAAAAAGTACAAACTTGGTTGAACACTATTTTAAGTCATGTACTATGCATGGAAATGTCCAGATTAATATAAACAGTAATCTTAATCATTAAGCGGGTGTTTCATCCAAGAAATAGTGTAATAGTGTTTGTGGAGGAATGTTTATTGCGAACAAATGTTCGCCCTCATGTTGCCTAGCAACATGGCACACTCTTAACGGACTACATAATGTCGCGGAAGAATGCTTTTTGTAAGTGTTTTTGTAAATAAAAACATTTATAAATTATAAACATTGTTGTATTTTATTATATTTTATGTTGACCGCCATTTTATATAAGCAATAAGCCACTCAAGACCGTGCGTTACTGCTATGATTTTATCACGGGGAAAGACGTTTTAGGCGATAAAATCGCAGTAACGCACGGTCTCTCGTGGCTTATTGCTTTATAATACTGTACACTACTCATGTGTTAGGTTGGGTGGTGTTAGTAAATAATTGAAACCTACGCCACTGCTTCTGTCCATATAGTTTACATGGTTGGATGAACTGAATAAACTATAGCTATAGACTCCAGCACAGGGCCTCACAACTTCAGAGGGCAATAATCTTAATGAAATGTTACTAAAAACCTAAAATGATTTGGTACACTGTCCAGGACGTATTTCTGCCATGCTCCCGGCGTATCTGAGTTGCCGTGATATTAACTCTGGTCAGGATTAGCATTTACTAAGAATAAATTCATGAAAATATTACTAAATTTAGTTATAGAGTGTATTAATCATTCATTGTTACTGTTTTCAAATAATTCAGAAAATAGAGGATTCTCTTTACACTCTGACAGGACATTGGAGTAGACAGGAAATCAGATAAGATCTTTTTAAGAGGAGTGTAAATTTTGGATTATTTTCCTCTAAGAAGACCCAGAGGAACAAAGAACTATCTTTCTTGTCTTCGTTTTCTTTATTTGCATAAACTTTTTTGGATGAACAGAAAAAAAATTGGCTGGATGGTTTGACATTCAGTGGTTATTGTTGCTAATGGATAGAAACAAAACTGAATTATGCATTTCTTAAATATGGCCTAAAAAAGACTAAACTAGGCTATGGAGAGATACATGAATGAGTCTTGACAGGTTCAGATTCCTGTTGCTATAGGAAAGTATGTGCATGTGTGTAACTGATTAAATGTGACATACTCAAAGCATTCACCTCAGGGGTGAGGGGTACATGTCAAAGGTCAGAGAAAAGCTTTGAGAATGTAAGTCTGGTCAGGTAAGTGAAGCAGGATTGAATATCTCTCTTTTTCTCTTTCTTGCTTTCTCATTATATTTCCTTTTCTTTCTGAAGTCATAGTACAAGACTTACTACAGTAAGTCTAAGTTTAGTGAAATCATTATGTAGTGTGCAAAGTTAAACCTTTCTTACACTGTCTTTGCTTGTTTGTTAACATTGACCTGTCAATTTAGACCAAATTTAAACATCAAGCATCTACAAAGGGGGGAAAATCATATAAGTTACAAGTAAATTACAAGTAAGTAATATAATTTTTAAATTGTAAATTGTGATTGCACTTTTTGTTTCTCCCAAATTGTTTAATTGTACTTCTTTATTCATTGCACATTAGCCCCGATGCCAGTCTTTATTCTGGATCTGCTGCACCTAAAATAAAATGCTATCTGGTGAAGACTGAATTAAATTGTTAGTGTGAAGGCTTTACTTAATTTTATGATTAATGGTAAAGCTGGTCTCTCTCCATGGTCAAAGTTATTTGTGAGGGCAAACTGACAGATGACTTAAGATGGTAATTATTTAAGCTTTAATTTACCCATTGAACGGGTCACCTTGGCCATCATCGCACTGAGAGATTTGGCAGGAGCCGCCACTGGATCTCAGTGATGGTGGTTTAACATTTTAGAGCCCACTCATTCCAAGTCTACACAGAGGAACTCATGCCACTGCATAAATAAATCAGTATGTACTGTAGAAATACGTTTCTGGTATGTTTTATTTATAACCCTGATAACCAATAAAGACTTTCAGATTTACAGTATGATTGTTACTGTTAACAGTCATTGAATGAGAACTTTAGCCATGGGGGTGCATTACAATATGGTAACCAAAAGCACACTTACACATCAAATACTAAATTAAAGTTTACAAGACATTAAACTTTTCATCTTTTTAGTTTTTTTTTCAGTTACTTTCTACTTTTTGTTCTTTTCTCTTCTTTTTCTTCTTTCTGCTTTCCCCTTCTGGTATAAAGTTACAACAGGTTAAGTGTCATTGTTCTCAGGCTATGATAGTTATATATTTGATCCTGAAAAGGAGCTTCCATAGGGCCTTTTTCCAAAAGTTTTTATAGCCTCCTGCCCTTATGTTCTAAAGCCTGGGTAGCTCCAAATGTCAGTGATGTTAGTTTAGCCATTGTACACGGCTGGGTGAAGCTCAATAGGCAGCTTGTCTGTAGGCCAACCCATACAATGGTGTCCTTTCTCTCTATGATTTGTTCGCTGCATTTCACCTCTTTATCAAGAGCTCTCTTTCTCTATCTTGTTCTATTTCCATGTTTCGATCTTTTGCTTATGGGCTGGAGTAACGGCCACACAGTTAAGAGATAAAAAGAGAAAAAAAAGAGAGAGAGGGCTGAAGCATGACATAGCAGTAAGTGAATTAATGAATATTACAAGGAAGAAACTTTGAGAGATAAGGAATAAGGAAGAACACTGTTTTGAATCGGGAGTCAAAGAGGGAATGAAACAAAATGAAATATAATTTGAGATCATCATCTTTCAGTTAAGTCTGTAGTACGTAGAATAAAGTCTTTTGGTGAGTTCTGGACATGGCAGACACAGTATATTCATATCATATTCAACAAGAGTGGTGTTGTTTGTGTCAGAACGAAGGAATATGTAGAAAGTAAGATGGCAATTGTGGAGAGAATAGCTTGAGACACCAGCAACCCTCATTATTATGTCATAACAAAAAGAGAGAACTAGGAGGTACCACAGCCAAGGCTCTCATGGGACATTAACGCCCACCTCATCCAGGTCAACAAACATGAATGATTGCATAAAAGAGGCAGAACAAGAGCAGCCCAACATCCCTAATCACTACAAATCTCTATGACCTTGAACCCCCAAGTGCATTTGTCTATAATGAGTAGATTATACCAAAGTTGTGGGCCAATGGAAGAGAATGCTCTTCCCCCTGCTGTGATTTTTTAAAGTAACCCTAAACCTTGTGAATGGAAAAAAAAAAACATGCTGGGTTGTAGTGCTCAATACGTTTACTTAAATACTCTGACACTAGACCATGTAGAACTTTAATTGTCAGGCAGTGCAGAGATGATTAAACTTTTAGTACTAGTTAGAATTCAAGCTGTTGCATTTTGAACCAATCGTAGCTTGTTTTTGGATCCAACAGAGCATCCAGTGAGAAGGCATTGCAATAACCTTGAAGTTATAAATGTGTGGAGCAGTTTTTCAGCATCATTACCAGAGAATGTATTTCTTGTTTTGCAATATTAAGTAGATGAAAGACAAAAACTTGATTGAGCTGTGACTCACAAAGAAAGCATTAAGGTTTAGCACCAACTTGTCCCTGACAGCTTTGAATCTCACAAGTAATACCAGTTTTATCTGAATTAAGTAGTAGAAAGTTACATGACATGCAGTCTTTAATGTTGTTTACACAATCCTCAATCTTATTGATTGTGTCGATGTTGTTGGGTTTGGCTTACAGTATATATACACTATATGGACAAAAGTATTGGGACATCATTCTAATTATTGAATTTATTTGTTTTAGCCACAATAATTGCTAACAGGCAAGGACATACATTTCATTTCAACATTGGGGCAGACAATAAACAGTAAACGTTCTTAGGAGCAATTACTGGAATGGACACCAAAAGTGCTATCAAAAGGCTACAGGTTTTAGTATGTTCAACCAGTAATACTAAGAATGGCCTGTAGATAACACACCATATATGGACGTAGTTTTCCTAAGTTTAACAGTTAACAGTTTTACGGTTTTAGTATGAATTTAGACGGAAAAACATTAAATATGTAGTCATTAAATATCTCGTATTGCTCCAGTCTTAGTCTGCTACGTTAGCTTTACACAGCTTCTCTGATGATCAAATGTATAGGCTGCCTCTGTTCTGTACACCACATCATGGATCAGCACATTTTATTTATTTAGTGTTCTTCACTTGATAAATTTGCTAGTATTGGTGTAGTGTATGCAACATTTATTGCCAGAACAGATAATGAGAAAATAAGTCCTGATCTCACGAAGATTTTCCCTTTTATTTGTCCATTATGAAATTATGATCTGATGTCATTTTTCCTTTTCTCTGTCATTTTGACTTAGCTGGCTGACTAATAAATAGAACACACTCACACACTGCCTGTACCTGTATCATAAAATCATGTTTGGCATTTGTACCAAACCAAACCACTTAAAAATAAAAAATTCAGTTATGCTGATTTTCATAGTGGATCTCCTGCCTGCCTAGACATAGTTAGCTAGTTAGCTAACATGCCAGCTTACAAGGTACAGATAAGGTTTTAACCAAGAGAGTGTCAGTACACACCTACTGTATTTTCTAGTTTATCCAGTAAAATATTATGATCTACGGTACCAAACGCTGCACTAAGATCTAATAGAACAAGAGACACATCCATTATCAGAGGGCATAAAGAGATCTGAGACAAAATGAAGGTTTGAAATCAGCCCATAATTAGACAGCACATATGGATCAAAATTAGGTTTTTAAATCATTTGGGTACATATCCAAGGCTAAGTAAGGGAGTATTTATTACAGTAAGGAAGGGCTCTATAATGGCATTAGTTCACATCATCATTATTCTATTTTTGTTTGTTTTTAGTGTAAAATCAAACTTGCTTTTCTCTGAAGCCGTGATGCTGGGCCATTCAGTTCAGTGTAATGCACAAGGACATTGTGCACACACACACACACACACACACACACACACACACACACACACACACACACACACAATTATGTTTTATCCTCATATTTTTATTCCTATACAGCAAGGCAGTTCACAAGTAAATGGAATGGTAAATATAATTAACATATTATTATTAATATTAGTGTTGTTGTTGTAGTTTGTGTTGCTGTTGTTTTTAGAAGGAACACAGTCTATATACAGAACAGGCTAAAGTTTAAATTGACAGTTGACAGTTAAAACTGTTAGATCAATGAGAGAAAACAAGTTGGTGGTTTGTAATATTAATTACAAAATTAATTCACCCAGAAGTGGTTTTTGGTTCATTACAAGTGATAAAGGGAAATTTTGATTACTAAAATAGCCATCTTCTCCATTTTAGTATGGTTAAATTATAGTTAAAGAAAAGTTGCAATTTTCATATTGCCAATTTTTATTTATGCATTTTTAAATAAAGAGCATACATACTCTGTGTGGATTTAAAAAGTGTACTGTATGTATGATATAAGTTTTTATTTATTAATTTTATTGTTTTTATTTATTATTTTTTATTTATTTTGTATTTTTGAAGTGCTTGCCATGGGTCATACTGCATTCTTACAAATTATCCTAGTTAACATAATATTAAATAAACATATTAACATATCGACACTTTAAAAAGTCTCTTTAAAGGACATATTAAATATACTTTTCCATACTTTTGTTTTTTACTCATGTATGTTTTTTGTAAGTCTTAACAGCCTGATTAAAACGATTTCTTACTTTTCGAGGATTTATAGTGCTGCCACCTGGTGGTGGAGACAGAGATCACATTCAAACCACAAAATGCTGTATTTTTTGCACGTTTGCAAGACACAAGAAGATCTGCAGTTCCCAGCAGAGCTACAATATGCTCTAAAGTAAGTCTTTATTGGTTAAATAATACAGCAAATAAAGAAAAGCAGTAGCAGGATGTTTTATTAAAACTGCCATGTTCCAATTATTCAACCCCTACGTAATATGTACAGTACATAATATATTCATGTTAACACACCATTGTTTTTCTGGTGAAATTCTTAATCAGTTTGAAGTTTCACACACTTACCTTTCCATTAAAAATAACTGAAATTGAATCCAAGATGGCAGCATTAAAGATGTCGGTGACATAGACTGGTAGGTTTCCCCTTCTACCACAGCTTTCATTTTCATTTCATTCTTTCATTCATTTAAGTATGTCTTTACTTTAAGGACATCATGTATAAACACCATCCAGAGATGTGCTCCAGGTGCAACTAAGAAGCTGAGAAGCTGTCACAAAAGCTGAGAGAGTAGATAATTTAATTGCATCAAAGGGGCATACGGAAATACAGAGATTTCCAAACTTATAGTGCAGAAGCACCCAGAGTCCCCAGCAATTTTCTAAGGACAGTGAAGAAAAATCTGATGAGGGCTGGGACAAATGTGTCTGTGTCAACCATGAGACGATCACTTAACAACCAACAGCTTCATGGCTGGACTCCACTACTCATACCACTCAGGAAATATGCCTGAATGGATTTGGATGGACCTTGAGAGCTCCAGGACACAGTTCTGTGGAGTAATGAATCAAAACTGGAACTGTATGTCTATGTGGATCAGCGGTTGGTCTGGCGTAAGAAAGGACAGGCTTATGACCAGAGAAATACTCTCCCCACAGTCAAGCATGGAGGTGTGTCAGTGATGTGGAGATGTTTTTTGCTGCAGCAATTGGCAGTCTTGACTGGCATCATGGATTCACAGTAATACCAAGGGATTTTGATTAGGAATGTTAAGCCTTCTGTGGTGAAATTGACCTTTGGTGATAATTAGACTTTCAAGCAAAGTCAACCAAAATGTGCTTAAGGAATCAGTCCTGGAATATCCTGGAGTGGCCTTCTCAGTCTTTAGATTTAAATCCTATAGAAAATCTTTGGTGGAATTTAAAGCAGCATGAAAGCCATCAAACCTCACTTAGATGGAAGCTTTTGAAAGAAGAATGGGTAAAGAAACTTGTTAACACTTACCAAAATTGCTTATTACAGGTTATCAAATCTAAAATGATATTCCACCAAGTACTGAAGCTGGTAGTTGAATAATAGTGCACCAGGACATTTGTCAAGAGAAGTGTCTTTCATTAAAATTCAATGATGTCAACTTGTGCTAAAAATCTCACCACTGACAGATGAAGTGAATAACACTGATTATCTTTTCATCACGTCACCTGTTAGTGGGTGGGATATATTAGGCAGCAAGTGAACATTTTATCCTCAAAGTTGATGTGTTAGAAGCAGAAAAAATGTTTGACAAGGACCCAATTGTGATGGCTAGACGACTGGGTCAGAGCATCTCCAAAACTGCAGCTCTTGTGGGGTGTTCCTAGTCTGCAGTGGTCAGTATGTATCAAAAGTGGTCCAAGGAAGAAACAGTGGTAAACCGGCGACAGGGTTATGGGCGGCCAATGCTCATTGATGCACATGGTGAGTGAAGGCTGGTCCGTGTGGTCTGATTCAACAGACGAGCTACTGTAGCTCAAATTGCTGAAGAAGTTAATGCTGGTTCTGATAGAAAGGTGTCAGAATACACAGTGTGTTGCAGTTGCAGGGCTGTTTTGGCAGTAAAAGGGGGACCAACACAATATAAGGAAGGTGGTCATAACGTTATGCCTGATTGGTGTATTTTTATCAATTTATTACGCATCACCATGACACATTTCATGTTGAGGGGGGTTAAATGCTTCCGATCACCACTATATGTGCAAACGAATAAATCTAAAAATGTCTAAACGTTGTATGAATTTTTTAACAGGGCAAAGATCAACTTGGATGTTTTGGATTATTATGCTCAGTTTCAGAATTTCTTAAAAAATCTTTCCTCTCTCTCTCTAAGAATTCTCCCTCTGGAGATACTCTTGCTCTGACCTGCCCCCTTTACTTAAAATTTTTTCACAGTAAGGTCAAGAGGCAGGAACCTTGACCTGGCCTTAGGGTAAATGACCCTTTTACCTCCTGTCCTTTTTTGTCACCCCTGGCTCTTTATTTTGTACACACGTGAAGACTGAATCTTTGAATAGATAACGTGACAAGATGAAAAGGCCTGGTACTCTGGTTTCATTCCCCTTCTATCCTGTCTTCTTCCTGTTTTTAGGCCTGTTTTGATTTTACATTTATTGTAACAGGGTTGGTAAGTCCACACATTGGGCCTTCGAAATATTTCAGAAAATGATTGGCAGGAAAGTTATTGTCAATTAATATACACTGATCAGCCATAACATTAAAACCACCTCCTTGTTTCTACACTCACTGTCCATTTTATCAGCTCCACTTACCATATAGAAGCACTTTGAAGTTCTACAATTACTGACTGTAGTCCATCTGTTTATCTACATACCTTTTTAGCCTGCTTTCACCCTGTTCCTCAATGCTCAGGACCCCCCACAGGACCACTACAGAGTAGGTATTATTTGGGTGGTGGATCATTGTCAGCACTGCAGTGACACTGACATGGTGGTGGTGTGTTAGTGTGTGTTGTGCTGGTATGAGTGGATCAGACACAGCAGTGCTGCTGGAGTTTTTAAATACCGTGTCCACTCACTGTCCACTCTATTAGACACTCCTACCTAGTTGGTCCACCTTGTAGATGTAAAGTCAGAGACGACCGCTTATCTATTGCTGCTGTTTGAGTTGGTCATCTTCTAGACCTTCATCAGTGGTCACAGGACGATTACTCTCAGTCCAGCAGTGACAGTGAGGTGTTTAAAAACTCCATCAGCATTGCTGTGTCTTATCCACTCATACCAGCACAACACACACTAACACACCACCACCATGTCAGTGTCACTGCAGTGCTGAGAATGATCCACCACCCAAATAATACCTACTCTGTGGTGGTCCTGTTGGGGTCCTGACCACTGAAGAACAGCATGAAAGGGGGCTAACAAAGCATGTAGAGAAACAGATGGACTACAGTCAGTAATTGTATAACTACAAAGTGCTCCTATATGGTAAGTGGTGCTGATAAAATGGACAGTGAGTGTAGAAACAAAGAGGTGATTTTAATGTTATGCCTGATTGGTGTACATATAAAAGAAACTGTTGACATTTTCATATTTTCTTGTGGACACACTGTTACCCTCATCATCAAGTAAAAATACACTTTAGAAATCTAATAACTGGTTGTAATTTAATTAGTAAAATACCTGGTTTGGATAAGTAATGCGCCCCTTAGAGTAACCATTATAAACTTGCTTAGGCACAATCAATCACCTTCTAGGCTAATTGGCCCACAACTCACATAAATTATTGTGTTTTTTATCACTTCAGAATACAACCAGCTGTTCTTTAAGGATTTCATTACAAGTGCATGGTAAGACGAACATTCACCATGGCTGGAAAGGTACTTTAAAAATTATTAGTGGGAAAAAATGTGGAAAGGCACAAGAGTTTAATGAATGAATAAATCTTGAATATAACAAATATTTTGCTCACTGAAATTGGTGTATGGATAAGATCAGATGCACATTCATGCAAGTGAAGAGTTCATTTATTGTTCAGAGACAATTAACAAATCATTAACTGTTTCAAAGAGAAAAAAAGAAGACAACTGATCAACATGCCAGAGTGAAATCAAAAAGCTTGTCCTTTGGAAGCTGCAGCACAGTCGATGCTTATAATGCTACTGACACGCACATTGTGTATGATACACAAACAGTCCAGTGATGTTCAGTTTTCCAGATTAGTGTCACTAGTCTCTTCCTGAGTGGAGCCTCCTACATTTCCATTTCTTGCAGCTTTTGTCTTTCCAATTCCAGTGCACTCACAAAAGCTTTACGTAACATTATTATATTTATTTCCACATAGTGATGCAAGTGTGCATGGAAGAAAGAAAATCATTTGATCCAATTCATATAATACACTGACTCTGGAGACTCATTTTTCTTTAGAGACATTGTCCAAGGCCAATATTTGCTGGCAGAAACTCCTGTCATGTACTTCACTGATGAATATGTTTTAACCAGCTGTTAATATGTTTTAACCAGTTTTATCCATCTGTCTTTTACTCTGCTGTATCTGCTGGAAAATGCTGCCAGCATGCTGCTCTATTTTACTTACCAAACACTGTGTTGTATGTATACAATCCTACATAAAAGTTACAATTTAAATGGAAAAGTCTACAAGGGATTACATTGAGTGACTGTTATCTTGTGGTGGGCATTTTGCTTTCATTTTTCTGATCCATTTGTCCCTTTAGAAGGAAGGGTTACCATGAATTAATACAATGTTATTTTGACTGAGTAACTTTATACTGTGATTAATCATTTGTACTATCACTTTATAATCACAATGCTTGCATTCAAAATGCACGTAAATATATTATAGACTATGGCCTTCACAGTACCAGGTCTTAGCTAAACAACTATGTTTTTTGGACTAGCGTTTTAAATAGCAATTTACATAACCAACTGCAAAGCACCAATTAAGAAAACATCCATAAAAAAATAGTAGTCTGTCCTTTTAGTGCAGTCTCAATGACTGCACTATGCCAATATGCATGAAAGCTGTTGTGGTCTTTTATATACCGACCAAGCATAACATTATGACCGTGAAGTGAATAACACTGATTATCTCTTCATCACGGCACCTGTTAGTGGGTGGGATATATTTCTCCTCAAAGTTGATGTGTTAGGAGCAGGAAAAATGTAAGGATTTGAGCGATTTTTGACAAGGACCAAATTGTGATGGCTACGACTAGGTCAGAGCATCTCCCAAACTGCAGCTCTTGTGGGGTGTTCCCGGTCTGCAGTTGTCAGTATCTATCAAAAGTAGTCCAAGGATGGAACAGTGGTAAACTCGCCAAGGCTCATTGATGCACGTGGGGAGCGAAGGCTGGTCCGTGTGGTGCGATCCGACAGACGAGCTACTGTAGCTCAAATTGCTGAAGAAGTTAATGCTGGTTCTGATAGAAAGGTGTCAGAATACACAGTGCATCACAGTTTGTTGTGTATGAGGCTACATAGCCGCAGACCAGTCAGGGTGCCCATGCTGACCCCTGTCCTCCGCCGAAAGCACCAACAATGGACATGTGAGCATCGGATCTGGACCACGGTGCAATGGAGAAAGATGGCCTGGTCTGATGAACCACGTTTTCTTTTACAACTTATTCTAGTTTTATTCTAAACACTCACTCACTCACTCTCTGTCTTAACCGCTTATCCAATTAGGGTCACATTGGGGGGGTTGCTGGAGCCTATCCCAGCTTATCAATGGGCACAAGGCACACAGTAACACCCTGGACGGGGCGCCAGTCCATCGCAGGGCAGACACACACACACACCCATTCACCTATGGGTCAATTCAGTGTCTCCAATTAACCTGACTGCATCTCTTTGGACTGTGGGAGGAAACCAGAGCTCCTGGAGGAAACCCACACAGACATGGGGAGAACATGCAAACTCCGCACAGAAAGGACCCGGACCGCCCCACCTGGGGATTTACCCCAGGACCTTCTTGCTGTGAGGTGACAGTGCTACCCACTTAGCCACCGTGCCCATGATCCAAAATTGTATTTTGAAAAGAACTAATGGAAAAGCAGGTTATTTCAATTTTATTTCATACAATTTTCAAGCATCTGTATTTGGATAATTTCACCATACTATTAAATAACTTTGTCTCAGACAGCAAAGTTATTTTTTTAATTAGTATTATTATTTATTTATTTTTTTTGTATGGATTTTTGTTAGTATAAATTATTTTTAAATTAGTATTAGTTACATTTGTGACTGTTGACAACAGCAATAACATGGAATAACATTACATCAGTTGTCATTAAGAGCCCTATGTTAGTCAAAGTGAAATAGACTCTGTTATTTAGATTACATAAAGTATGAACTAACCCTTACCCTGAACCCTGATTTAAATAGGAGAATTTATTATTTAAATAAATTGAAATAGGAGAATCCGATTAATCATTTAATGTTCTTACATAACTTACCAGCATAATAGTTTTGGTTAATGCTTGTTTGTTTTTTTATTAGGGTTTGAACATCATGTTTAACACTTTGGTTACATTCATGAAAGGACAGGAAGCTAGTTACATGCTACATGTGATTGATTAGTTCAACTTTAATGTCAAACACAGTCACAGGCAATTTTGTATCTTTAATTAACCTAAGCTGTATGTCCTTAGACTGTGGGAGGAAACCAGAGCTCCCAGAGGAAACCCATGCAGACACAAGAACATGCAAAGTTGGACAACTCCACCTGGAAAGTGAACCCTGGACTTTCTTGCTATGAGGCAACAGAGCTACCCACCGAGCCACCATGCTGACCTCTAGTTTATGCAACTATTTACAAAAAGTATGTACTCTTAATTTATTAAACAAAGACAGTGCATGTCTGATTCAAGCAGGAAAGAACTGAAAATGAACAAAAGATAAAACTAGAGACAGAGAGAACAAAAGACTGAGGGAAGACAGGGAGATAAGGAATAGGTTTCTTACATCTGGCTTCTATTAGGATGTGGGGGCCACTAAAATAATGTTTTTCACCCTACAAGCCTTTCTGTGCTATAAACTACCAGCCACTGTGCCTCCCCTCCCTGCCCCCTCTCATTCTTTACTGTCCTCTCTGGTTTCTCAATTTTCTCTTCCACCATCGGCAGTGGTAAAGCATCCTGTCATCTTTCTCTATGACCTTTTACACTCCCTGTGTCTTCTTATGAAGTTATCTCACATTCACTCCCCTATAGCCTAGTGCCTGTTACACAACTTTCATTTGTTAATATACACCCATTCCTGCATTTTAGGCCTGAAACACATTCCAAAGAAGTTGAGAGGAGGGCAATTTAGGGCTAGTAGTGAGGTAAAAAAATGTGATTTCAAACAGGTGATGTCAACAAGTGATTGTAATTATTATTTGGTACAACAGCAGTACCAACGAAGGCGGAGTCTTTGAGGAGCAACGATGGGAGGAGGATCTTCAGTTTGTCAACAAATGTGTGAGAAAATGATTGAAATTGTTCAAAAAAGAAGACTGAAAAAAAGATTGAATTGGATTTGTATATTTCTTCCTCTACAGTGCATAATATCATTAAACGATTAAACAAATCTGGGAAACGCCTGCACTGCATTTAGAACGATCATTCATCAATAGCTGATACATATAACCACATGTGAAAGGGATTACTTTGGCAAACCTTTGTCCCACTAGCTGTGTACCACAATACAAAGTTGCATTCACAAATGTCACCTTACTGTGCAAAAAAAAAAGAAAAAATATACCTCATGTATATTTGAGTTCTCTGGGCTTGGAGGCATTTGGGATGGACCATCACACAATGGAAACATGTATTGTGGTCAGATGAATCAATATTCAAGAACATTTTTGAAATTAATGGATGCCGTGTGCTCCAGAACAAAGACAAAAAGGACCATTTAGACCAGGGGTGTCAAACTCATTTTCACCGAAGGCCACATCTGCATTATGGTGGCCCTCAAAGGGTCGATTGTAACGTATCCTGCTGTGATTGCAGTCTGCCTTTTAAGTCTTGGACATTTTGTTGTTTTTCTTGAAGGCTAAATTCTGTGTTTGGTGTCAAAATGCCAAATTGTTACTGTATATTTATAATGTACTGTATATCTACATTTATATTGTACTCCTTAACCACAGACACGGCCTCATAACACAAGAGACATACCTGTTTTTCTTCTTGAAGCACAAACTTGTATTCACTTTCCCATCTTTCATTAAATGACCTTCCTTCTGCTTCAATTTTCTCTTCTTGTACATTTTGGGATTATTTGTAAATATTTCTCAACATCACTTGTTGGAAAACCGCCTCAGTTAAACGCTGATGTGGAAACACTGCCACCTAGTGGCAGGATGCGGTCACTTTGCGGGTCACAAAATCAGCATGCATTGTGGGAGATGCAGTTAATGTGCGATTTTACAGTGTATTTTAAGACAATCATACATCTTTTAAGCTCTAGCGGGCCTCATAAAATGACATGGCGGGCCACATTTGAGTTTGATTTAGACTGTAGCAAGTTCAAAAGCCAAGGCAAATGTAATTTAGTTCAGTTCAGTAGCTTGTTTGCGCTTACCAAAATCACTTATTAGGTGTTACCATGGCAAAAAGGATATTCCACCAAGTACTGAGACTGGTGGTTAAATAATAATAGTGCACATCGACATTAAGAGAACTTGATTTAAGCTGAAAATTATGTCAACTTTTTAAAACTGCTTGTATGCATCAATGAAAATTATTTCTCTGTTTATTCAAACTATTTTCATTCAATTCTAGGTTTGTTTGTTTGTTTATTGGGATTTTAACGTCATGTTTTTACACATTGGTTATGACAGGAACGGTAGTTGTTCATTACACAAGGTTAATCGGTTCACAAGGTTATATCGACAGTCTTGGACAATTTTGCATCTCCAATTCACCTCACTTGCATGTCTTTGGACTGTGGGACGAAAACCGGAGCTCCCGGAGTAAACCCACGCGGACACGGGGAGAACATGCAAACTCCACACAGAAAGGATCCGGACCGCCCCACCTGGGGATCGAACCCAGGACCTTCTAGCTGTGAGGCGACAGTGCTAACCACTTAGCCACCGTGCCGCCCTCAATTCTAGGAACATCACTTTTATATATTTTAATATAAAAGGGGTTAAATATTTCCAATCACAACTGTAGTGTTTTTATTACAGTAGACTGGATAAGCAGCAGTTTATCCAAGACATAAGTAGTCAAAGAGGTTCATTAATTAGAAATAGGGGGCTGAGCTGTCGTTTGTCACTTTGGGAAAAGTAATGTACTGCCTACAGATTGTGAGTAAGGTTAAAGTGGGTTCAATGTTGAGGGGGAAACAGATGTTAAAGAGTGGCTGATCATTCCCTCATATCAGAAATGCCAATTAGGTAAATTAAAGCTGACAGGGCCCAGTGGGTAAAGGTATGAGCATGCTGGGTAATGAGTAAAATGAAGCAGTAATGATTAAGCACAATAATGTGAACTTGGGGCACATCAGGCACCTGTTTGCTGAGGGAAACTGCTGGAACTCGTTTTGTCTGGAGGATGTTGTCAAAGGTAATCTAATGTCAATTATCTTTAAGCTTTTGTTTTTAAAACAAGTTTAAAATAGCTGTTTCTTGAGGTTCCCTGCTAATGGTGTTATTCAGCTATTTTATGTAGAGCAGAATGTCATGTATTATATTGTCAGGACAAAAATGGGTGTTAAATATTAACAGCATTTATAAGCATTTCAATATGATGTGTGCATAGTGGGGTATACACTGGAGTTCAGTTGAACTGCTAAGGGATCATATAGTGTCCATATTGTTAACATTTGTCAGATATAGACATCTGAGGTGTAACCTGACAGCTGCAGAGGTAGTTCAGCAGTTCCTGGCAATCACCTGCACCTCATGAGCACCTCATGAGTGTTATATGCTCCAAGTGGATTTTTTTTTCTATATATCATGGTTATACCCTCTAACACTATTCAGCTTCTCTGCTATCAAACCTGTTATTTCCCTAAAGCCATGATACCGGGATGCCAGGCCCTGGTTTTCTGCTGCCATCCAATGCCAGCATACTTATCTCTTTATGGGAACTCCCTGGGAAAGCGGGTTGACACAAAGGCGTCGTGACATCCCTTTTCCAGAGTGGACCTCGTCCGTAAATCCAAGTTTTTGCACCAGGTGCGCCAGTTGGTGGGGTTGGGTGCTGTTCATGAATTGCCAGCCTAGCTGGTTCTAAGGGGTTCACTGTCTTTCCTGTCATATTTTAACAACCACTTCTCAGTTTTGCACTATGTCTGTTCTATCCAGTTTCTCTGTTGTGGGCTGCAAGTGTCTTTGCATCTTTCATTTATTACTTTGTTGGGCGGCACGGTGGCTCAGTGGGTAGCACTGTCGCCTCACAGCAAGAAGGTCCTCGGTTCGATCCCCAGGTGGCGAGATCCATGTCCTTTCTGTATGGAGTTTGCATGTTCTCCCCATGTCTGCGTGGGTTTCTCTGGGAGCTCCGTTTTCCTCCCACATTCCAAAGACATGCAAGTGAGGTGAATTGGAGATACTAAATTGTTCATGACTGTTTTTGACATTAAACTTGTGAACTGATAAATCTTGTGTAACGAGTAACTACAGTTTTTGTCATGAATGTAACCAAAGTGTGTAAAACATGACGTTAAAATCCTAATAAATAAATAAATAAATATTACTTTGTTTCTGTTATTTTGGACACCTTATTTATATGCTATTACCCCTTTTTTTGTTAGTGGCTTTTTAGCCAAAGTGTTGTTCTGCCTTGATAAAATGTCTTGTACTTTATTTTCATTCTTAAACAGTAATTGTTTCAGTATTAAAATATAATTAAATCATATTTTGAACAAATCATATATCAAGCAAACGGATTAACTTTTAGGATTATGATGATGCAAGTCATTAGTTTAACAACATGGCCTGCATGGCCTTCATGTAGCACAGCTGTGGAAGTCATTAGTCATAACCAACTGCTACTGTCTGGCCTGTAGGTTGTGACTTTAGCCTGTGAAATGATTTATTACAAATGGTTTATTGAGCCATCCAAAACCAAACTCTTCCAAGTCCTTCTTGCCCAAGAAAATAAGTTTACGTACACCATAGTCACACTTATTTAAACTAATTTAAACTAAATTAAAGTTTTTCACAATTCCTGACTTTTTATTCTAGAACACATTCCCTTTGTTGGGTCAGTTAGAATCACTACTATATTTTAAGAATGTGAAACTTCAGAATCAAACTACAGTGATTGTTTCAGCTTTTTTCATGACATTCCCAGTGGCTCAGTAGCTAACATACATGTAGTTATTATTTGGTAGCTTTATAAGCTTTTCTTGTTGTTTTTTGTACTTACAGACCAACATAAAGACCAACAATCTTCCATATAAATACAAAAAAGAAGAAAAATAAAATAAATAAATAAATAAATAAATAAATAAATAAATAAAATAAAAATAGTAATAAAAAAAAAAAAAAAAAAGAATAAAAAAAATAAATAAAAATAAAAAAAAGAGTACAGGGAGGGATTTAGGAGAGAGGACAATCAGGACTTACCACAGGAGGCTATGGGAGGTACTTTAACAAAACAATAAAAGGTGACCAAGGTAACAAAAAATAACATATTATATATACAGTGTATCACAAAAGTGAGTACACCCCTTACATTTCTGCAAATATTTCATTATATCTTTTCATGGGACAACACTATAGACATGAAACTTGGATATAACTTAGAGTAGTCAGTGTACAGCTTGTATAGCAGTGTAGATTTACTGTCTTCTGAAAATAACTCAACACACAGCCATTAATGTCTAAATAGCTGGCAACATAAGTGAGTACACCCCACAGTGAACATGTCCAAATTGTGCCCAAAGTGTCAATATTTTGTGTGACCACCATTATTATCCAGCACTGCCTTAACCCTCCTGGGCATGGAATTCACCAGAGCTGCACAGGTTGCTACTGGAATCCTCTTCCACTCCTCCATGATGACATCACGGAGCTGGTGGATGTTAGACACCTTGAACTCCTCCACCTTCCACTTGAGGATGCGCCACAGGTGCTCAATTGGGTTTAGTCCATCACCTTTACCTTCAGCTTCCTCAGCAAGGCAGTTGTCATCTTGGAGGTTGTGTTTGGGGTCGTTATCCTGTTGGAAAACTGCCATGAGGCCCAGTTTTCGAAGGGAGGGGATCATGCTCTGTTTCAGAATGTCACAGTACATGTTGGAATTCATGTTTCCCTCAATGAACCGCAGCTCCCCAGTGCCAGCAACACTGGGCGAAGTCTGTTCCGAGTGGAACCTGTCCTGGAAAACCGCTGTATGACCTTGGCCACCATGCTGTAGCTCAGTTTCAGGGTGTTAGCAATCTTCTTATAGCCCAGGCCATCTTTGTGGAGAGCAACAATTCTATTTCTCACATCCTCAGAGAGTTCTTTGCCATGAGGTGCCATGTTGAATATCCAGTGGCCAGTATGAGAGAATTGTACCCCAAACACCAAATTTAACAGCCCTGCTCCCCATTTACACCTGGGACCTTGACACATGACACCAGGGAGGGACAACGACACATTTGGGCACAATTTGGACATGTTCACTGTGGGGTGTACTCACTTATGTTGCCAGCTATTTAGACATTAATGGCTGTGTGTTGAGTTATTTTCAGAAGACAGTAAATCTACACTGCTATACAAGCTGTACACTGACTACTCTAAGTTATATCCAAGTTTCATGTCTATAGTGTTGTCCCATGAAAAGATATAATGAAATATTTGCAGAAATGTGAGGGGTGTACTCACTTTTGTGATACACTGTACATATACAGTACATATAATATATACATATAACCTCTAAAACTAAACTTGATTTTCTGAAGAAGCAAGAAGGAAATAACATCTCTTAGTCACAGAGAATGAGAGAAGTGAGAAAGAGACTTCCAGCTAATGAGAATTCTTCATCTCGCTAGCAGCAGTGCAAAGGCTATGAGGCTATGGCATCCAATTCTTGAGAGCCCCATTAGGGTAGTGTCAGCAGGGACCCCAAAAATAGCTAATAAGGGGCATGGACTCGACTGTTTACTTAAAACTGTGGAAAAAAGTAGAGAACTCATAATCCTATAATCTCCCCAACTTGTGGCATGACCAGAACATAAAGTGTTGGCGGGTCCCTGTTGCAACAAGGACAGGTAGGCTTTATCATGGAGTCAGTTTGAGTTAATTTAGCATTGCACATATGAGCTCTGTGAAGCACCTTCAGTTGCATTAAATTTAGTCTGGTAAAGGAAGATGAGGAATTGACGCTAACCAGAGCTTCAGTCCACCAGTCATCCTCCAGCTCCTTGCCAAAATCTCCCTCCAATTTAGCAGTTGCTCTTGAACACCTTTTTCTTATTGGAGGATAAAATCGTTTCAAAGAAAAGAGAGCTGGGATTCCTTAAGTTTGCACTGAAAAAAAAATCTTCCCAAGGAAGAGCAGGAGACATTCCTGAAATATTAAAAACAGCATTCTGCTCAGTGGTGAACTATAAACAGTTGCAACAGATTCGTTCTAGGAAGATTCAATTTTAAACTGCATAAAGCCTTCTTGTAAATATCCCTGAAAGTACTGATGCCTATCCACTTCCAAATCTAAAGTCTAAGGCTGCAGGCTTGAATAGATTATTCTTGCATATATGACTCAGGATGGATGCCTCTGTAAAGTGAGGTGTTTTGCGAAACTGGATCCAATTCTTTAGAGTGGACATAACTAACGGGTTGGAAGAAAAATGAGAAAGGAATATGGAAAGAGAGGAAAAAACACTGCAAAAGCACTATCTGAGGATAAATGGCAGGAAAGGGATTTCATATTGCACCAGACGGTATCTGGATATTTATGCCAGATGGCTATTTTTTGTATATTAGCTGCAAAATAGTTATACATAAAGTTGGGGACCAAGCCACCTGTAGAGTGGGTATACTGAAAATGCCCTTCCTTATATGGGGGACCTTACCATCCAAAAAACACCCTGTAATGGCCTTATATAAAAATGAAAAGGAAGATTAGAGCAAAAAGAGCAAAGGTCATTAGAATATAAACAAAATTTAAAGAGAACATTTATCTTGACGCACTGCACCCTGCCCACTTATAAAAGGAAATCATTATTCTTTGAACATTTTTAAACAAATAAGCTTCCTGTTAGCTTCCTGAATAAGTGATGTTTTACATCTAATATTAACATCCAAATATTTAAACTCGTCCTGTGTTAACTTAAAGAGGATATCTGTCTTGAAGGCAGCATATGTTGCTCTAAGATCTCAGTGTACTTTTCTGCATTAATGCTGCCATCACAGAAGTGTAAATGACCTTTGCCAAGGGCACTGACACAACCCCATACCATGACAGACCCTGGCTCTTGGACTTGCTGCTGATAACAGTCTGGATGGTCCTTTTCGTCTTTGGTCCGGAGCACAGATTTTTCCAAAAAAGACCTGGAATGCTGATTCATCTGACCACAATACACTTTTCCACTGTGTGATGGTCCATCCTAGATGCCTCCAAGCCCAGAGAAGTCGACACCACTTTTGGACATGGTTAACATAAGGCTTCTCTTTTGCACAGTAAAGTTTTAAGTGGCATTTGTGCATGTAACTCTGTATTGTAGTGCTTGACAAAGGTTTGCCAAAGTAATCCCTCACCCATGTGGTTATATCAGCTATTGTTGAGTGGCAGTTCTTGATGTAGTGCAGTCTGAGGGATCGAAGATCACGGGTGTTCAGCTTAAGCTTGCACCCTTGGCCTTTCTTCCCGATTCCTTGAATTGTTTAATGATACTATGCACTGTAGAGGGAGAAATATGCAAATCCCTTCCAAACTTTCTTTGAGGTACATTGTTTTTAAACATTTCAATCATTTTCTCACACATTTGTTGACAAACTGGAGATCCTCTGATCATCTTTGCTCATCAAAGACTCAGCCTTTCCTGGATGCTGCTTTTGTACCAAACCATGATTACAATCACCTGTTGACATCACCTGTTTGGAATCACATAATTATTTAGTTTTTTCACCTCATTACTAGCCCTAAATTGTCCCTGTCCCAACTTTTTTTGGAATGTGTTGCAGACCTGAAATGCAGGAATGGAGGTATATTAACAAATGAAAGGAAGTTGAGCAGACAAAACATGAAATATCTTGGGTTCAAACTGTCTGCAATCAAATAAAAGTCAAAGTAAACACTGCATTTTTATTTTATTTGCATTTTCCATACTGTCCCAACTTTTTCTGATTTGGGGTTGTATAAAAATTAAACTAAGTAACTAATATCAAACAGAGCAGAGCACCTTTAACTCCAAAAACATACTGGTTGTGCAGCGGTTGTAATGCTCATTTAGTAAAATCTAGACTGCCTCCAGGGTATCAAATAATTTGTAGCTGTCCTTTGAAGCCATCCATAGCCAAATAGGGTTGAGTAAACTGAACTGGAGCCCTTCTTTGTATAGGGCAGCCCCTTACTGTACAAAAAGAGTTGTTGAGAAAGGTCCCTGCAGTAATCTTAGAAAAATCTGATACTACCTTGTGACTAGCTGCTGGTGAACCAGTCCCCTCTGAAGGCCCAGTTGAGTTGTGAATGCTGTTGTCCACGCCAGAGGTGCAGGATTCAGATGTAGCATTAGTTTGTCAAATACTAACGACTGCTTCAGTGTTGGCTGTGAGCAAGCAAGTAATTGCTCTCTCAGGTTAACTGACATTTGTCAAGATCACGTTTAAATAAAAAATGCAGTGGCGCAGTGCTAAAACTCGCTAGCACACCAGAACTGAAATTTTAAACTTGTCGGTTCGAAACTCTGCTCTGCCATCGGGCTGGGTGGCTACATGAACAACGATTGGCTGTTATTCATACAGGGTGGGAAGCCGGATAGGGACCTCATAACTGATGCAATTACGACTTCTGCTGGCTGGTTGATGGCACCTGCACAGAGTCGAAAAATAATGTGTTAATCAGGGTGTGGCTCTCCGTACACAAAGCTGATTCGCATATGAACTCGCCTCGTGCAGTCGGCTACTGCACATGCGTTGGGGGAGGGGGCGTGTGTCAGTCTCGCTCTCCTCAATCAGCAGTGGAGATCAGCATCAGTAGGGTAATGCAATCAGGTAATTGGATAAAAAAAAACACTGTCAGGGAGATTTTCAGTCACCAAAATGATAAATTATTAATGTGTGAGAGCAGTGCTTACACACGTCTACACAAGGTGCATTGTTTAACTTTAGTCAAACATTTCTGGTAGCCTTCCACAACCTTCTCACAATAAGCTGCTGGAATTTTGGCCCATTTCTCCTCACACAACTGGTGTAACTGAGTCAATTTTGTAGGCCTCCTTGCTTGCACATGCTTTTTTAGTTCTGCCAATACATTTTCTATGGGATTAAGGTCAGGACTTTGTGATGGCCACTGTATTACCTTCACTTTGTTGTCCACACTTTGGCAGTATGCTTGTGAAAATGTCTCCCTCCTGAAAGGTATGATGGTTAATTAATCCCATGGTGTGTAAACTTTCATGTTATCATTTGAATAGATGAATGCGGTTCCTTCAGGCATTTGGAAATTACTCCCACTTCTCTTGATGTTAAGCAAAGAGGCAATGGGGTGAAGGTGGGCCTCAAAGTACTGCCATGGGTACACTTCCAATTAACTCCAATTATGTCAATTAGCCTATCAGAAGCTTCTATGGGCACAGTCAACCTGGTGTATATAAACTTCTGACCCACAGGAATTTTGATATAGTGAAACAACAAGGAAGTGAAAGGACATAATGCATAATAATAATTGAATTATATTGCCCATAGAGAGAATTCAAACAGGGCTGTAGAGCATGGCATATATGAACACTCTACAGCATGCACTAACCAGCAGCTCAGTTAAACAAAGAATGACAGCGGCTAAAGCTGAATTTTACTAGTGTCTTTGTAACTACTGTTACCATAAAGCCGTACCCGCAGCCTATTCAGGGTGCACAGGTAATCCATCTCCTACAAGATTGCTGTGTCTCCTGGCACTGTCACTGTCAAGAGCATGGAGGAGATACCAGAACACTGGCCTTTACACGAGTAAAGCTGGACTGAACCGTAGAAGGGCATCAACCCAGCAGTAGGACCGGGATCTTTTTCAGGACGAACAGGAGGAACACTGCCAGAGTTTTACAAAATTACCTCCAGTCGGCTACTGGTGTGCATGTTTTTAACCAAACTACATCTTTTAAGGGTTGCACAAACCTTCATGTGGTAGCCAATGATACCCTGCCTGCTGTTATGTACTGGTATAAAATCCTCAGAGCCACTGTCAGACGCTGGTGCAGTGGGCACTGGGTTGCGTAGGTAGTGCCTGGATGAATTAATGGATCCTTTATTGTCATTGCACATTGTGCTTGCTCAGCGGTGCACATAGCAGTGGTAGCTCAGCGGTTAAGGTACTGGACTAGTAACTGGAAGGTCACAGGTTCAAGCCCCACATCTGCCAGATTGCCACTGTTGGGCCCTTGAGCAAGGCCCTTAACTCTGAATTGCTTGCAATGTATACTGTCTCAATTGTAAGTCGCTTTGGATAAAAGCGTCTGCTAAATGCTAAAAATGTAAATGTACACTTGCACAACTAAATTGAAGTATGATGAAGGCATTGATACCACTGATTGATACCATTGGCCTACATTTTTCAGACCTGAATCCTATTGAGAACCTCTGGGACATTATGCATCAGTGCATCCGCTGCCACCAAGTAGCACCACAGACTATCCAAGAGCTCACTGATGCCCTGATCCAGGTGTGGGAGATGATTTTCCAGGACACTATCAGTCGTCTTATAAGGAGCATGCCCAGACGTTCTTGGGGGCCATACACACTACTCACATTATGATTTGCCGTGCTGAAATTCACACAAATTGGATCAGCCTGTGATTTCAAAACATGACTTTGATTTTTAGTATGATTTTGAATCCATGCCTCACTGGTTTGATTATTTTGGTTTAAATTGACTGTTATGTCATTTTGTTTTTCTTATATAGCCAAACAACTTTGGAATAATCTCCCTACCGCTGTCTGTAATTCAGACACGTTCACATTGAAAACATATTTATTTACTCAGGCTTTATTAGTCTTTCCAAACAAGGGATAGATGGCTCTGATCCTGGGGATCTGGGGTCTGTATAGTCTGGGGCTCTCGTGTTTTATTGCTTTTGCTGGCCGGTACAGTATGCTGGCTACTGTGCTGCCCTATTTTACCATTATTAATTTATTCTTTTATTAATTTAATTATTTATCTTTAGGTGGCACAGTTCCTTTGGTATTTGGAAGGACAATTGACAAGCCACACAAACCTGCCCTTATGTATGTTGCCAGTAGCTTGGAATGCTGAGGCATCGTCTTTGTCATGATTTTTGCTCATTACTCGAGTGGAGTGGGAGATGATTTCTCCATGCAGGGGTCTAGGATTTCGAAGCCAGAATGGTATGGGGAGAGAGGGAAAGGGAAGAAAAAACAGGGTCAATGACAGCATTTGTTCCAGCTCCATGCCAGGATTTCATGAAAAGATCACCAAGCAGTCTGATTTGTCATGGCACTGGGATTGGTTGCACTGAGTGGGCAGATGTTCCGGCTGCAGCAGGGGTTCTGAGTAAGTTCAGTTCCACTCTCTCACCCTGCATGCTGGTGTCTCTTACTTCCTTTCACTCTCGTATTCAGTTACACTCGGTCTTAAAACATTTTTCCAGGTTTTTGGCCACTGTTGGTGTAAGGTTAAACCACAGATGAATGGTGTGGTTAACATCAGTACCACTGCACTTATGTATTTAAAAATCATTTTAAAGTATGCCAAAGTTATTTGTGTTTTAGTCAGTCTGTCCATGATCCCTATTAGTTTAAGCTTTCTATCAGAGTAAAGTGGGTTTTTATTGAAATTTTCTCTGTTATGCACTATTCATTTTTCCATTAGCATCAACCAGACTGCCCGCCTCTGCAGCTTAAAAGCATCTTCAAACCATGATGCTAATATCACTGTATTTTACAAATTTAACTTAACAAATCAACCTATACAATTTTCAAATATTCCACAATAAGAAGGTGAATTGGCAACCACTGAAAGTATCATGATTGAGTATTAAAGAAGGATCCTCCAAAGGCTCAAATTTGCTCAGATCTTTTACTATCTAATATAATATAATGAATAGATTTAGGGAATGAGTGTGTCAGATTCTAAATTTGTTTATATTTACAAAAGAGAAAAATTTGGGACAGTATGGAAAATGCAAATAAAATAAAAATGCAATGTTCATCACATTTACTTTGACTTTTATTTGATTGCAGACAGTTTGAACCCAAGATATTTCATGTTTTGTCTGCTCAACTTCATTTCATTTATTAATAAACATCCATTCCTGCATTTCAGGTCTGCAACACATTCCAAAAAAGTTACGACGGGGCAATTTAGGGCTAGTAATGAGGTGAAAAAACTAAAAACAGGTGATGTCAACTGGTGATTGTAATCATGGTTTGGTACAAAAGCAGCATCCAGGAAAGGCTTTGATGAACAAAAAATGGCCAGAGGATCTCCAGTTTGTCAACAAAAGCATGAGAAAATGATTGAAATGTTTAAAAATAATGTACCTCAAAGAAAGATTGGAAGGAATTTGCATATTTCTCCCTCTACAGTGCATAGTATCATTAAACAGTTCAAGGAATCAGGAGGAATTTCAGTGCGCAATAGCGCAAGCTTAAGCTGAATGTCCATGATCTTTGATTCCTCAGGCAGCACTGCATCAAGAACCCTCACTCAACAATAGCTGATATAACCACATGGGTGAGGGATTACTTTGGTAAACCTTTGTCAAGCACTACAATACAGAGTTACATGCACAAATGCCACTTAAAACTTTACTGTACAAAAAAGAAGCCTTATGTTAACCATGTCCAGAAGCGGCGTCGACTTCTCTGGGCCCGGAGGCATCTAGGATGGACCATCACACAGTGGGAATGTGTATTGTGGTCAGATGAATCAGCATTTTATCACACATGCTGTACACATTACAAACGCATGGCTGCGGAAGAAGAGGGTACGGGTACTGGACTAGCCTGCCTGCAGTCCTGACCTGTCCTCAATAGAGAATGTGTGGAGAATTTTTAAACGAAAAATGTGACAACGACGACCCCGTACTGTTGCACATCTTAAGACGTGTTTGCAGGAAGAATGAGACAAAAATAAAACCTGAAACACTAAATCACTTGGTGTTTTTTTATAATTATTTGCATTTTCCATACTGTCCCAACTTTTTCTTCACAATAAAGAGTGCCTAGAAAGTGAAATAAAATAATGTATGCTTACAGTTGTCTCCCTGTAGACATTTTTTTCTGGTAAAGATAAACTAATTGTACCAGATGACAGTTGTAGTTGAGATTTATGCTGAGATGACATGCGAGATGTCTCAATGCTCAGTGAGGCGCAGGTGACTGTCAGTTAAGAGGAACTGATCCATTAATCTGTGCCTCCATGCCTTATCTGCTAGCAAAATGTTGAAAGGCAGAAGGATAAGTCATATTTCACACCAGTCCACCACTTAGCAATCACCTAGCAACAGCTTAGTAACCCCAGTACACTTTGGCAACCACCTAGTTACACCTTAGCAACTACCCACCAGCACAGATTAACCACTTGGCATAACCTTAGTAACTGCCTAGCAACCCTTTAACAACAACACCACCTGTTACCATGGCAGCCACCTTCAAAAACCTTAACAACAAGTACACCTCGGCAACCGCCTAGCAACACATTACCTGCTTGTGTGCTTGCACACACACAATCCCTTATCTGAGCAAAAGTATTTTCATCTCCACCGAATACATGCTTGTAGACCACTACCACTTTCTTCCGAAATTTCAACTCTCTATGTATTCTTCTTCTTATTATTCCTCTTATTAAACCAGTTTTTTGTCTTTCTTTTTCTGCAATTTTCAAGATATCAACAGCTCTAAAACCTCTATTCCATTGATGACACCATCGGCTGTGTACACCTTTTGGATGTGCACACTCATTCACCATGAAAATGAATTAAAATGCAATGAAAACTAACACTGACGTGTTGGGATGCAGCCTAAATCCTGTTATTAGGGGGGTATGCTTTACTTCTGTAGATGCACAAAAAAGTATGCAGGCAGTATGTGATCAATGGCACTTTTGTAGCAGCTGTGTATTCACATTTCTACATATACACATGACAAGTATAACACTGGCATACTGCCAGCAAAGGGGTACAAGATGTGGTCTTTACTTGAAAGCTTTTTTCTTTTTAGTCTATGTCAAACTCTTTCCACATGTTACGGTATATTAGAAAGAGGGAACGGCAACATTAAGGAGAATCAGGTCCAGGTTTGAGTAGGACTTCAGAGAATTTATGCTTTTAATGAAGCTAATGAACACTGTCAGTTTGTCAGAACTTAAGCCAGAGGTCAGAGTGCAATGACTCGAGGGAGCAAACCAGAGTTGTCTGAGACGCTCTAATGCTATTTGGGGCAAATAACAGGGTACACACTGACACAAACGTAGTATTTTAAAATGGATAAGGAATGACCCGACTGTGATTGAAAATAGATAAAATGAAACAATACAGAAATAGGGAGGGAAGCTGAAAAACATGTTCTGGTTTTGTTTATCAGGCTTTACCTGGCACATATATAGCTCAGCAGGCTTGAAAGGCAACAGACCCCAGAAAGTCTGTCCACCTCATGGCCGGCTCTCTACTAAGGTTCACTGCCAAATGAAGTCTGAGCCAGTAATGCACATCTGGTCCTTATTTTACTTGTGTTCAGTTTTGCATTGGTATGCACAGAGGGTAACAAACAAGTGCCAATTCCATATTGTTTCTATATTCCAGGATGCAAAAAATTCAATTTACTTTCTAGCCCTCCAGGATGCCGCTAGCCTGTTACAACTCAGAGAGGTTATGTACAGATACATATCTTATTCTGTAGATAAAGTCCACTGTTGCCCCAGAGAGTAGATTTAGAGATTATTCTCAGAAATATGCAGGGGACTTCAAGTCTGCAGAGGATATTAAAATACACTGGAAAATGTACACCCTCCAGCCATTTTTACTATGAGGAATTTTATACCTCTCCTTCAGATGCAGTCTACATAGTAGTGTGGGGCTAGAAATACAAACCCCATTTCCAGAAAAGTTGGGACACTATGGACAAAGCAATGATTAACATAGTTGTATTTTGTAAATATTTAGAACACATTTAGAATTTGATGAATTCATCACACTCAAAAAAGTTGGGACAGGGGCATCTTTAGCAGTGTGTTCCATCACCTTTTCTTTATATATATATATATATATATATATATATATATATATATGTATATATACAGTGGGGCCAAAAAGTATTTAGTCAGCCACTGATTGTGCAGGTTCTCCTACTTAGAAAGATGAGAGAGGTCTGTAATTTTCATCATAGGTACACTTCAACTATGAAAGACAAAATGAGGGAAAAAAAATCCAGGAAATCACATTGTAGGATTTTTAAAGAATTTATTTGTAAATTATGGTGGTAAATAAGTATTTGGTCAATAACAAACAAGCAAGATTTCTGGCTCTCACAGACCTGTAACTTCTTTTTTAAGAAGCTTTCCTGTCCTCCACTCGTTACCTGTATTAATGGCACCTGTTTGACATCGTTATCTGTATTAAAGACACCTGTCCACAGCCTCAAACAGTCAACCATGGCCAAGACCAAAGAGCTGTCGAAGGACACCAGGAAGAAAATTGTAGACCTGCACCAGGCTGGGAAGAGTGAATCTACAATAGGCAAGCAGATTGGTGTGAATAAATCAGCTGTGGGAGCAATTGTAAGAAAATGGAAGACATACAAGACCATTGATAATCTCCCTCAATCCCGTGGGGTCAAAATGATCATGAGAACGGTGAGCAAAATATCCCAGAACTACACGGAGGGACCTGATAAATGACCTGCAGAGAGCTGGGACCAAAGTAACAAGGCTACCATCAGTAACACACTACGCCGAGAGGGACTCAAATCCTGCAGTGCCAGGCGTGTCCTCCTGCTTAAGCCAGTACATGTCCAGGCCCGTCTGAAGTTTGCCAGAGAGCTTATGGATGATCCAGAAGAGGATTGGGAGAATATCATGTGGTCAGATGAAACCAAAATGGAACTTTTTGGTAAAAACTCAACTCATCGTGTTTGGAGGAAGAAGAAGAACCCAAGAACACCATACCTACTGTGAAGCATGGGGGTGGAAACATCATGCTTTGGGGCTGTTTTTCTGCAAAGGGGACAGGACGACTGATCCGTGTTAAGGGAAGAATGAACGGGGCCATGTATCATGAGATTTTAAGCCAAAACCTCCTTCCATCAGTGAGAGCATTGAAGATGGAACGTGGCTGGGTCTTCCAGCATGACAATGATCCCAAACACACCGCTCCGGCAACGAAGGAGTGGCTCCGTAAAAAGCATTTCAAGGTCCTGGAGTGGCCTAGCCAGTCTCCAGACCTCAACCCCATAGAACATTTGTGGAGTCCGTGTTGCCCAGCGACAGCCCCAAAACATCACTGCTCTAGAGGAGATCTGCATGGAGGAATGGGCCAAAATACCAGCTACAGCGTGTGCAAACCTGGTGAAGACTTACAGGAATAGTTTGACCTCTGTCATTGCCAACAAAGGTTATGTTACAAAGTATTGAGTTGAACTTTTGTTATTGACCAAATATTTATTTTCCACCATAATTTACAAATAAATTCTTTAAAAATCCTACAATGTGATTTCCTGGATTTTTTTTTCTCGTTTTGTCTCTCATAGTTGAAGTGTACCTATGATGAAAATTACAGACCTCTCTCATCTGTCTAAGTAGGAGAACCTGCACAATCAGTGGCTGACTAAATACTTTTTGACCCCACTGTACAGGTCCTTCTCAAAAAATTAGCATATTGTGATAAAGTTCATTATTTTCCATAATGTAATGATAAAAATTTAACTTTCATATATCTTAGATTCATTGCACACCAACTGAAATATTTCAGGTCTTTTATTGTTTTAATACTGATGATTTTGGCATACAGCTCATGAAAACCCAAAATTCCTATCTCAAAAAATTAGCATATCATGAAAAGGTTCTTTAAACGAGCTATTAACCTAATCATCTGAATCAACGAATTAACTCTAAACACCTGCAAAAGATTCCTGAGGCTTTTAAAAACTCCCAGCCTGGTTCATTACTCAAAACTGCAATCATGGGTAAGACTGCCGACCTGACTGCTGTCCAGAAGGCCATCATTGACACCCTCAAGCAAGAGGGTAAGACACAGAAAGAAATTTGTGAACGAATAGGCTGTTCCCAGAGTGCTGTATCAAGGCACCTCAGTGGGAAGTCTGTGGGAAGGAAAAAGTGTGGCAGAAAACGTTGCACAACGAGAAGAGGTGACCGGACCCTGAGGAAGATTGTGGAGAAGGGCCGATTCCAGACCTTGGGGGACCTGCGGAAGCAGTGGACTGAGTCTGGAGTAGAAACATCCAGAGCCACCGTGCACAGGCGTGTGCAGGAAATGGGCTACAGGTGCCGCATTCCCCAGGTCAAGCCACTTTTGAACCAGAAACAGCGGCAGAAGCGCCTGACCTGGGCTACAGAGAAGCAGCACTGGACTGTTGCTCAGTGGTCCAAAGTACTGTTTTCGGATGAAAGCTAATTTTGCATGTCATTCGGAAATCAAGGTGCCAGAGTCTGGAGGAAGACTGGGGAGAAGGAAATGCCAAAATGCCTGAAGTCCAGTGTCAAGTACCCACAGTCAGTGATGGTCTGGGGTGCCATGTCAGCTGCTGGTGTTGGTCCACTGTGTTTTATCAAGGGCAGGGTCAATGCAGCTAGCTATCAGGAGATTTTGGAGCACTTCATGCTTCCATCTGCTGAAAAGCTTTATGGAGATGAAGATTTCATTTTTCAGCACGACCTGGCACCTGCTCACAGTGCCAAAACCACTGGTGAATGGTTTACTGACCATGGTATTACTGTGCTCAATTGGCCTGCCAACTCTCCTGACCTGGACCCCATAGAGAATCTGTGGGATATTGTGAAGAGAAAGTTGAGAGACACAAGACCCAACACTCTGGATGAGCTTAAGGCCGCTATCGAAGCATCCTGGGCCTCCATAACACCTCAGCAGTGCCACAGGCTGATTGCCTCCATGCCACGCCGCATTGAAGTAGTCATTTCTGCAAAAGGATTCCCGACCAAGTATTGAGTGCATAACTGAACATAATTATTTGAAGGTTGACTTTTTTTGTATTAAAAACACTTTTCTTTTATTGGTCGGATGAAATATGCTAATTTTTTGAGATAGGAATTTTGGGTTTTCATGAGCTGTATGCCAAAATCATCAGTATTAAAACAATAAAAGACCTGAAATATTTCAGTTGGTGTGCAATGAATCTAAAATATATGAAAGTTAAATTTTTATCATTACATTATGGAAAATAATTAACTTTATCACAATATGCTAATTTTTTGAGAAGAACCTGTATATATATATATATATAATGTTTATGCATTTCCCCCTTTTTCTCCCTTTTTTAACACATCCAATTACCCGATTGCGTCATGCTTTCTCTTCACCGATGCCGATCCCCGCTCTGATTGAGGAGAACGAAGCTAACCCACACCCCCTCTGACACTTGGGCAGCAGCCGTATGCATTTTGTCACCTACACTTTGACGAGTGCAATGCGGATCAGCATTGTGTACAGAGAGACACACCCTGACAGCACTTTTTTCCTGTCTCTGTGCAGGCACCATCAATCAGCCAGCAGAGGTCGTAATTGCATTAGTTATGAGAGAGTCTTTATCCGGCTTTTTTAGTATCCCACCCCTATCTGAACAACAGGCCAATCATTATTCATGTGGCCACTCGGCCCAGCCGACAGGCAGAGACTTGATACGATGTATTCGAGATCCCAGCTCTGGATCCAGCGTGTGACAGATCTTTTTACCACTGTGCCACCTGAGCGGCCCATCACCTTTTCCTTTAATGAAACTTTGTAATCGTTTAGCAACTGAGACATCAGCTGCTCCGCAGTAACTGTTGTTTGATTCTCCTCCTTATGCTGCACCATACAGTTTCAACAGGAGACAGATCTTAAAAAATAAACACATCTTAACACTTCTGTACAGGCACCTCGGGCTACTAACCAGGTTCCTTACACAGCATTTGAAGACCCCATTATTAGTCGCTTGTGCGGTAGCCGAATATCACGCTGCGCCACCTGGGAACCCTCAGATTCTTCTTTTTACTGCATTTTACACTATGTCCCATCTTTTTTGGAAATATCTAAGCAAAAGTATTCAAACCTCCACTAAATACATGCTTGCACAGACAATTAGATATCTCAGCAAAAGTACTCACACCCCTACCAAATACATGCTTGCACACACACAATAACCTATCTAATTAAAAGTACTCACACCCCTACCAAATACATGCATGTGCACTCAGTCACCTGTTGTTTGAATTCTTTAGCACCACTATGCACTATGATGCATAGCTGGATGCACAGTTTAGATCTCTTGTGTTCCTCTTGGTTATGTGGCTACATGCTTTGCACACCTGGATTTGGTCAGTTTATCCCAGTCTGGGTTTTGGTTGGGCCACTCATTGGTGTTGCCACCATCATGTTTCACCATAGAGATGGTATTAGGCAGCTGATATACAGTGTTGATTTATGGTCAGATGTATTGCTTGCTGATCTTCCAAAAGAATTCATTCCCTCATTTTCATCACATAAAACCAGTGAAACTTTTGATTATATTGCCACTTTGCAGACAGGTCTGATCTAGATGGTTTATTTTTTTTTTTAAATGCATGCTCCCCATTTTTCCTCCCGATTTAGTGCACTCAATTTTGTCTTCCGCTGCTGAGAGATGCCAAATTGCATCCGAGGAGAGCACGTCGCTGTACACGCCTCTTTCGACACGTGCACAGCCCTCCTCTTCTCACCCATGCATTCTGCACAGGCGTCTCTTCTGCCAATCAGGGTCCTTACACAGTATGAAGTCCCACCCACCCACACATAGTCCGGCCCCCATCCTGCAGATACGGTGGCCAATTAGTATCTGCTGCAGGCACTGCCAATTATGCCTGCTAGATGGCGCCCAGCCGGCCAGTGGCAACACTAAGTTTCGAACCGGGGAGTGCAGAAACTCGGTGCTGGTGTGCTAGTGGAATATCCCGCTGCACCACCTGGGCACTCTCAAGTAGGGTTTTTATAGTTAAAACCATTTAAACATTTGTAAGCCAAAGTAATATTCATTCATTCATTGTCTGTTTTACCACTACTTTATCTTGTTCATAGTTGCGGTGGGTCCGATTAATTGGAAGAAAGGTAATAAACACCGTGGACAGGTCACCAGTCCATCAGAGGGCAGACATACATGCATGGAAAGCAAGCTGGGGAACCAAACCCAGGCCCTTCTTGCTGTAAGGCAACAGCGTCACCATGTAGCTCCTAAATTCATATGCTAAAAATAAATTAAAAGTACCTCCCAAAAGTGCCCTCTGAAAATCTGAAAACTAACAGAAATAAAATCAAATATATGAATGAATTTTCTACTTCTACCACTGAATTACAAAATTCTCAATAAAATTTGACCACATTTGGTTACTACCCTTACTTCCTCTCTCGCCCTCTGTCTCTCTCTCTTTCCCTCACTCTTTTTTGCTTTAATGAGGTCTTTCTGTCACCTCTTAAGGCTGATTTACTAGCCACAAAGCTGAGATCAGAGGCTTGGGCCATGCAGTGCACCCTGGGATGCCTGATATCTCATCCGGGATGCACAGCGATCTTTGGGACGCTTATGGAAAGCCATCATGGATTAAGTAAATCTTGAATGAGAGACAGATTAAACACAGCTGGGTTCAGCATGTCAAGATGAGTAAATTCTCCTTTCCAAAATTGAGCAGTGGGACAAAGTCACTAAAGTCAAAGTTTCGGTTAGTGGAGCCAGTAAAACTAAGTATTAAGAAAGGGAAGGATTTAAGTCTGGGCTACTTATTAAACTAAAGGGACTGGAAGGAAACATGCAGTAGAAATAAGAAATAAGTATGTTTTGGTCAAGGAAGAATGATACAGTTGATAATGTTGGGCATACTCTTCACCAGTCTTTCACATTGCTGTTGGGTTATTTCATGCCACCAATATCTAGCATTTATTAAGAAAGTGTTTAAAAGATTTTTTCAGTTGTTGCTTCATATGCCACTTATGCCAGTTTGACTTTGTTTGATGGCTTGTGACCATTAATCTTCATCTTGATTACATTCCAGATTTTTTTTTTTGCAATTTCCCCCCTATTTTTTTTCCTAATCTAGTCGTACCCAATTACCCTGATTGCATTACACTTCCCCTCTACCGATGCTAACCTCCACTGCTCACTGAGGAGCGCCACAACTGACACACACCCCCTCCGACACGTGTGCAGTACCGACTACATCTTTTCACCTGCACGAGGCGAGTTCATATATGGATCAGCTTTGTGTACGGAGAGACACACCCTGATCAACTCTGCGCCAGCGCCATCAACCAGCCAGCAGAGGTCGTAATTGAATCAGTTATGAAGTCCCTATCCGGCTTCCCACCCTGTGTGAACAACAGCCAATCGTTAGGCGCCAGAGCTGGATGGCAGAGCTGAGATTCGAAACAATGTGTTCGTAGTCTCAGCTCTGGTGTGCTAGCATGTTTTACAGCTGCGCCACCTGAGCGCCACATTCCAGATTTTTTACTGGGTTTTTAGGTTTAGAGATTGGACAGAGCCAAAATACTATTAAAGTACTACTAAAGCACTGTTCAAATGTCCTAGGCCATCACTTCTTGTTTTAGCAAAGTTTTAATGACACATTGATTTTTGGTCTATTTGTGAAGATACAAGCAAAAACATGAAATATGTACACAAAGCAGCATTTTTTTCCAAACAAAATGGCTTTTACAAGCAAAAGTCAGTATTTATTGTGACCTCAATTTGCGCTAAGCACATCTTCAACTAAGCACATTTTGAGGAGACTGTCCTGAATTTTTCTAAAGTATTCTTTTGGTATATTATACCAGGCACTTTCCAGAGTTCTTCTTCAGATGGGCTGTCTTTTTTTCTCTGTCCAGGTGATCCCATACTGCGTCTATAATTTTCAGGTCTGGACTCTTAATATCAGCACTTTTTCCTCTCCAAATATGATATCACTGCATTAGCAGTGTGCTTGGGATTGTTATAATGCTGAAAAATAAAAACACTCCCAATCAGGTGCTTTCTGGAGGAAATGGCATGATGAATTTAAACCTGGCTGTACTTTTCAGTTTCAGTTTGAGAGTGGGATTGCAGATGCAAAATTATGATTTTATGTATGTCATATTCTGTCATCTTTGGCATTTTGAATGGAATGATGTGACTGAAAGTTAATACATACACTGATCAGCCATAACATTAAAACCACCTTCTTGTTTCTACACTCACTGTCCATTTTATCAGCTCCACTTACCATAAAGAAGCACTTTGACTGTAAAGTCAGAAACGATCGCTCATCTGAGCTGGTCATCTTCTAGACCTTCATCAGTGGTCACATGATGCTTCCCACAGTGTGCTGCTGGCTGGATATTTTTGGTTGGTGGACTATTCTCTTGCTGTGTCTTATCCAATCATACCAATAATTTCCTTCGGGATAAATAACGTATCTATCTATCCATCCATCCATCCATCCATCCATCCATCCATCCATCCACATACAGTATCTATCTATCTATCTATCTATCTATCTATCTATCTATCTATCTATCTATCTATCTATCTATCTATCTATCTATCTATCTATCTATCTATCTATCTATCTATCTATCTATCTATCTATCTATCTATCTACAGTATCTGTCCGTCCGTCCATCTATCTATCTATCTATCTATCTATCTATCTATCTATCTATCTATCTATCTATCTATCTATCTATCTATCTATCTATCTATCTATCTATCTATCTATCTATCTATCTATCTATCTATCTATCTATCTACACAAAACACACTAACACACCACCACCATGTCAGTGTCACTGCAGTGCTGAGAATGACCCACCACCTAAATAATACCTACTATGTAGTGGTCCTGACCATTGAAGAACAGCATGAAGAAAAACAGATGGACTACAGTCAGTAATTGTAGAACTACTGTCTATTCTCAGGTGTTTAAAAACTCCATCAGTGCCACTGTGTCTTATCCACTCATACTAGCACAACACACACTAACTATAAGTGCTCCTATATGCTAAGTGGAGCTGATAAAATGGACAGTGAGTGTAGAAACAAGAAGGTGGTTTTAATGTTATGGCTGATCAGTGTATAAGCAATCTTACAAAAAACTGAACTCATATAACATGTGTATGTAATGCATGTCTTTTACAAACCTGGTGTAATAGCCTTTTTAAAGCAGTTATTTAAACATTAAATAAGAGGGCAAATACAGGTGTTAGCAATGACATTAATTAGGGTTCCATTCCATTTACGTTTAAAAGAACCAGATTCCTGCAGTTGCTCAAGTGTAAGGGGAGGTCACACTAAATAAGTGCCAGCTGTTTTGTTTTTCTGTTTTTTAATACAGGAACACTGCCTAAACACAAAGCCAAAACATCACTATAGATGCTTCGGTGTGTCTATGAATGTCTGTGTCTAGCCAATGCCCATCTGACATCTGTGGAGATATAGTTTGCTATTTGATCTGACAGAGCATGAGAGGATCCTAGAGAGGATGAAGAATCTGGTAAACTAAATCCAGCTGTGCAAATTTTGCGGAGACATTCAAAAAGAATTAAAGGTGATGAAGAGGTAACGTAAAATGAATAAATATATAAATTAGTTCATTAGGATTGATTCTGGATAGGGATTAATTATAGAAAATAGAGAGTTTTACCTAAAAGACTTTATTAAATACAAGTAAAATGGAAAAGAATGCGATATAAGTATTGTAAGTGATTATTTTCACAAACAGCTGGCATACACTGTCTCATGTAAATGATTCTCAATACAATTTGGTCAATTAAATATTCAATTGTGTGGGTTAATTGGCAAGCAGCTACAGACCAGTGAAAACACTGTGATATCTTTCTTACATGTTAAACATGCACTAATTTGCTTTCCAAAGGTTTAGTGTTAGTACTGTGGTTCAATTCTGGTTATTTATGAGTGCTCAGAGCAGAGTCCTACATGCTGGGTGAAGATGAGAAGAGAGAAGTTAAAGGCTTTTATGACTGTGAATGATCTGCAAGGTCTGTTTGGACTGTCACACTGTTAAAGCTCAAGTGTCAGCTAGGGAGATCAATTGTGTCCTTGGTCTGAGCATGAGAAGATACAGATATCATCCTCCTTGACCCTGCTGACAAGAGACTCCTTCCTAAGATCATCTAGGGATCAATGGTCATATTCATATTATCGAATTTCAGCCATAACACCGAAAGTTTGTATTTAATATATATGACCCTGGAAATCTACTTCTTGATTTCATATTATTTAGTGTTTTCATACATAAATTGACTTCTGGCTAACATTCCAGTTGAAGCCACTATCTGACATTTATTAAGAAAGTGTTTAAAAGATTTTTACAGTTGTTGCTTCATTTTTCTTCCAGTGTAGTCATGATCATACTCTCTTAATGCAATTTATTACTTGCAGCATATCTTGTATTTAAAACTAAATTCCTAAGTCTTTGCAAGGCAGGATGTTGCAATATGAAAGTAGGTTCAACATGACATGGACTAAAATTTAAAATGGACTATGTTCTGTGTGTGCATGAAGCAAAATGAATGTTTAGTCCATTGGCCTGGATATAACTATATAATCCTTTCCTTTGACTGCACCTGGCAGGGCCATTAATCTGTCCCCAGCCTTAGTACGTCTTATTTTCTGACAATTTGTTCCAGATGTTCAGATTTCTTATTTATATGACAGTTAAAGTAATAAAACAATTTCTTCAGTGACATATGCTTGGTAGATGTGTTAAAATGTGTTAAATGTGTTAAAAGTTAAATTCTAACTGAATAAAGGTACATACACGTACCAACAAAAACATTTCGGTAAAAGTTAATTTAGTTAAAATTAATATAAATATTGTAATTACTTTATTTTTTATATGTTTATTTATTTAATTTTAAATATAATTTCTTATAAAGCACATGATTATTATTAAATTATGTAGTATTAAATATAAACAAAATGTGTCTACATCAAATTAACTGAGATTTGCTAAGCTTAGTAGAATATGACTATAACTAGGATGGGACTATAACTAAACAGCAATTATGTTTACTGTAAGCAATTTGTTTTTATTCGTTTGTTTTTTTGATTTCACTAAAGTAAATGACCACCAGATGTAATGTAGATGAAATTTAAAAAAGGGTTGTTGAAGGATGCCAGCAATTCTGTTGATTTCCTGTGGCAACATTGAAAACTTGTTAAAGACCTATAAATAATTTAATTTTATTTATAATTTATTTATGATAATTTCATTTAGACAGTTAAGAGTTTTAATGTCTTAATTACATGTTTTATGTAGACAATTAAACATAATTATTTTGTGGCATAATTCCACATAACTTTTTTGAAGCTTATTTGAAGAGTGTAAATTACAGATATATAAACACTGAAAATTGTGTTTACCTGATTTTTATTCTCACCCAGCTAATGCTATCTAAGTGTATTATTAATCCTTTACCATATTTAAATAAGTTAATGCTTTAAAGTGGAATTAAAAAGGAGATGAGTAAGTAAATGCAGGGAAACTGTCTCCCAAAACAAACCTATAAACTCAGTCTCTCAATTATTGCATATCAGCCATAGGCAGTGTTTAGCACATTTGGTTTGTATGTCTAGCGGCCTAAAAGAACATTGAAAGAGTAGGTCTATCTCCAGAGTCCTAGTAATGCTATGTGAGGCAAAATGGTTGGTTTTTTAGGCTGCTTTTTGTGCCTACTTTAGTCCTGCAAACTGGGTTTGAAACAAGAGCCCCTTCAGATTTATCTCTTGTTTCCAAGGCTGGCTGTCTCTCAGGTCATCCCAAGGGAGCAGCAATTTATTGCTGAAGAACAGTCAAAGAAAATGGGCCTCAATGTGTGTCTAGAGCTGGGAAAGATGGACCCAATTAACTACGGAAGGAGATTCTCAAGTATGTTAAGACATAAAAAGGGAAGGGGAGGTGTTGTTGGTGAATTGCTACAGGATTATTATTCATTTGCTGCTCCTGTGTTTATATTTCCAGTATTGAGTAATTCCAACTACATACCTTAATAACAGGTTGGTAAAATCACTACACTTTAAAAAACTAATTTAATTTAATTAGTTTCCCAATAATTCATTAATTTATTCATTAATTCATTGTCTGTTTTACCACTTCTGTTTTACCACTGTTTTACCTTGGTCAGGTGTCTGATTCATTTGGCATAAGGCAGGAAACTCCACATACAGACTGCCAGTCCATCACAGGGCAGACTGACACATATACATTCACACACATTATGAATGGCAGGGGGCATGGCTTCTTTTTGTCATGTGTTAAATAGTGTTCGTGCTTATCAGGCACCTGCTCATTGAGGCTGGAACTTTTTTTGTGAGCACAACCCTACAGATTGATCTACATTGGATGTGGACTATGTCAGCTTGTGGAGTGGCTGCTACACTCCTTTTATTGACACTACTGGGATTTACTGAGCTCCTCTCTCATTTTCCAGGAACACGCTTGTCACATGCCGGTGAATCGAGGAGCTGGTTTATTTTTGACAACTGGTTTTAATCTGTAAATTAGATGATAAGAGATTATTTTATGGCCAACACCCCTTCACACTGTTTACACTTTAAACATTTAGTCTGATTTATTGTATATATAAGCACTTTATCATTTTCTCTGGGAAAGGAGGGGTGTTATGTGTGAATGCACCCCAGAGTTAAGATAGGTAGGATAAGTTCTAGTAAATTTCCAAGTAATTTAAAATATTACAGACGCAGACATAATAATAAAAAGTGTGTAGTATGTGAAATATAAAAAGTAGGTAACAGTTAGTAATTGCCTAGTAAATAGAAACATATCATTTGTAAGTAAGCTTAGAAATGCTGTGTAATTGTATTTTGATAATGTGTTATTAATGGTATAACTGTTTGTCCAAAGTTCAAAGTCCATAAGTTACATTTAATTGTAATTTGTTACTTGTAAACATGTTTAAAATGTATTTTGTGACATGTAAATCAAGGGATATGAACAGATAATAAACTACTGTAAACTCATTTTACAATTATCACAGTAGTAGGCCACTGTAACCTTGCCATTGGGCTGCAAATATTAATGCACTCTTAGTGCTGGTCCCAAGCCTTGGTAAATAATAAGGGTTGCATCAGGAAGGGCATCTGGTATAAAAACTGTGCCAAATCAAATATGCAGATCAAACATCATATTAACATACCAGATCGGTTGAGGACCGAGTTAACATTGTTCGCCTTCAGTACTGTTGGTCAGCAGGGTACTGGTGGAAACTATGCTACTGTTGTGCCAAGAAGAAGAAGGAGGAAATGAGGGGGACAGAATGTTCTACAGCAGAAAGAAAGGCAGAAGGGTAAGAAGGTGGAGGTGAGAGTAGGAACAATGAACGTAGGCACTATAATTGATAATGGCAGAGAGCTAGCTAATATGATGGAGAGGAGAAGCAATGACATACTACATGTGCAAGAGACAAAGTGGATGTAAGTAAGGCTAGGAGCATTGAAAGTGGGTTTAAAGTGTTCTACCAAGGTGTAGATGGGAGGAGAAATTGGGTAGTGGTAATCTTATAAGAAGAGTACATCAAAAATAAAGTGGAGGTATAAAGAGTGTCTGATAGAGTGGCGAGTGTGAAGTTTGAAATTGATGGAGTGCTGATGAATGTATATGACCCACAAGTGGGTTGTGAGATAGATAAGAAAGAAGATTTCTGGAGTGAGCTGGATAAAGTGGTGATAAGGATACACAAAGAAGAGAGAATTGTGATTGAAGCTGACTTTAATGGGCATGTTGGTGAAGGGAATATAGGTAATGAGTAGGTGTTGCAAAAAGGTTGGAAACTGCTGTAGTAAACCCACATTTTAATAAGAAGGAGGAACATAGGGTGATTTAGAAGTGTGGGGGAAGGTGCACACTGGTAGATGGATGGATGGATGGATGGATGGATGGATGGATGGATGGATGGATGGATGGATGGATGGATGGATGGATGGATGGATGGATGGATGGATAGATAGATAGATAGATAGATAGATAGATAGATAGATAGATAGATAGATAGATAGATAGATAGATAGATAGATAGATAGATAGATAGATAGATAGATAGATAGATAGATAGATAGATAGATAGATAGATACTTTGTTGATCCCAAAGGAAATTATAGTGGACTTTATCCTATGCAAGAGATGTAACCTGAAAGAGACTGTAAAGTGGTGGAACAAGTAGTTAGACAGCATCAGTGGTCTGTAGGATATATTTGGAGGTGAAGAGGAGGAAGAGGGAGGATGAAACCAATGATCAAATGGTGGAAGTTCAAGGAAAAAGACTGTGGTGTGAAATTCAGAGAAGAGGTAAGACAAGCTCTGGGTAGCTAGATAACTGGGCATACGCCACGAAAGTGGTGAGTGAATCAGCTAGGAGGGTACTTGGTGTGACATCTGTACAGAGGAAGGAAGAAAAAGAGACTTTGTAGTGGAATAGAGAAGTGCAGGAAAGAAAGAGGTTGGCAAAAAAAACCTGGGATTTCCAGACGAAGAGAGTAGACAGGATTAAAGGAGCTGAAGCAAAGGAAAGGGCTTATGACAAGATGTATGAGATGTTGGACACTAAGGAAGGTGAAAAGGACAGAGCTGCAAAGGATATACAGAATGATGAAGGATGCAGATGTGAATGTGCTAACAAACGAGAAGAGTGTACGTAGTAAGTATTTAATAGTATTTTATAATAGGAAATAGTATTTTAAGTAGCTGATGAATGAAGAAAATAAGGTTGGATAACATAGAGATAGTGAGTAGGGGAGTGCTTTGGATTAGCAAGGAGGAAGTGAGGGCAGCTATAAAGAGAATAAAGAGTGGAAAGGCAGTTGACCCAGAAGACATACCAGTATAGATATGGAAATAATTAGGAGCGATATCAGTGGAGTTTTTGGGCGGCACGGTGGCTAAGTGGGTAGCACTGTAGCCTCACAGCGGGAAGGTACTGGGTTCGATCCCCGGGTGGGGCGGTCCAGGTCCTTTCTGTGTGGCATGTTCTCCCCGTGTCTGCGTGGGTTTCCTCCCACAGTCCAAAGACATACCGCTAGGCTAATTGGAGACACTGAATTGTCCCATAGTTACAGTGCCTTGCAAAAGTATTCAGCCCCCTTGAACTTTTCAACCTTTTGCCACATTTCAGGCTTCAAACATAACGATATGAAATTGTAATTTTTTGTGAAGAATCAACAACAAGTGGGACACAATCGTGAAGTGGAACGAAATTTATTGGATATTTTAAACTTTTTTTAGAAATAAAAAACTGAAAAGTGGGGCGTGCAATATTATTCAGCCCCCTTGCGTTAATACTTTGTAGCGCCACCTTTTGCTGCGATTACAGCTGCAAGTCGCTTGGGGTATGTCTCTATCAGTTTTGCACATCGAGAGACAGAAATTTTTGCCCATTCTTTCTTGCAAAACAGCTCGAGCTCAGTGAGGTTCGATGGAGAGCGTTTGTGAACAGCAGTTTTCAGCTCTTTCCACAGATTCTCGATGGGATTCAGGTCTGGACTTTGACTTGGCCATTCTAACACCTGGATACGTTTATTTGTGAACCATTCCATTGTAGATTTTGCTTTATGTTTTGGATCATTGTCTTGTTGGAAGATAAATCTCCGTCCCAGTCTCAGGTCTTTTGCAGACTGCAACAGGTTTTCTTCCAGAATGGTCCTGTATTTGGCTCCATCCATCTTCCCATCAATTTTAACCATCTTCCCTGTCCCTGCTGAAGAAAAGCAGGCCCAAACCATGATGCTGCCACCACCATGTTTGACAGTGGGGATGGTGTGTTCAGGGTGATGAGCTGTGTTGCTTTTACGCCAAACATAACGTTTTGCATTGTGGCCAAAAAGTTCGATTTTGGTTTCATCTGACCAGAGCACCTTCTTCCACATGTTTGGTGTGTCTCCCAGGTGACTTTTTATAGATATCTTTGAGAAATGGCTTTCTTCTTGCCACTCTTCCATAAAGGCCAGATTTGTGCAGTGTACGACTGATTGTGTCCTATGGACAGAGTCTCCCACCTCAGCTGTAGATCTCTGCAGTTCATTCAGAGTGATCATGGGCCTCTTGGCTGCATCTCTGATCAGTCTTCTCCTTGTTTGAGCTGAAAGTTTAGAGGGACGGCCGGGTCTTGGTAGATTTGCAGTGGTCTGATACTCCTTCCATTTCAATATGATCGCTTGCACAGTGCTCCTTGAGATGTTTAAAGCTTGGGAAATCTTTTTGTATCCAAATCCGGCTTTAAACTTCTCCACAACAGTATCTCGGACCTGCCTGGTGTGTTTCTTGGTCTTCATGATGCTCTCTGCGCTTTAAACAGAACTCTGAGACTGTCACAGAGCAGGTGCATTTATACGGAGACTTGATTACACACAGGTGGATTCTATTTATCACCATCAGTCATTTAGGTCAACATTGGATCATTCAGAGATCCTCACTGAACTTCTGGAGTGAGTTTGCTGCACTGAAAGTAAAGGGGCTGAATAATATTGCACGCCCCACTTTTTAGTTTTTTATTTCTAAAAAAAGTTTAAAATATCCAATAAATTTCGTTCTACTTCACGATTGTGTCCCACTTGTTGTTGATTCTTCACAAAAAATTACAATTTCATATCGTTATGTTTAAAGCCTGAAATGTGGCAAAAGGTTGAAAAGTTCAAGGGGGTTGAATACTTTTGCAAGGCACTGTACCTAGCTGCTGGGATGCACAGACCAGTGCATTGTAGTGCCGGTCCCAAACCCGGATAAATAGGGAGGGTTGTGTCAGGAAGGACAACCGGCGTAAAACTGTGCCAAATCCCGCCGGCGACCCCTAACGGGAAGAAGCCGGAAATGCCGACCCTGTAACCGAAAAACGGGACAAAGGCTAAGGAACAAGAAGAAGATAGCAGTGGAGCAGGAAGGACAACCGGCGTAAAACTGTGCCAAATCCCGCCGGCGACCCCTAACGGGAAGAAGCCGGAAATGCCGACCCTGTAACCGAAAAACGGGACAAAGGCTAAGGAACAAGAAGAAGATAGCAGTGGAGTTTTTAACAAAATCAATGTGATCGGATGCATGAGGAGTGAAGAAGACGCGTAATGGTTCCCATTTTTAGGAATAAAGCTAATGTACAAAGCTACAGCTACTACAGAGGCATAAAGTTGATCAGCCATAGCATAAAGATCTGAGAAAGCAGCAGTGCATATTTGCTTTGAAAATGTTGATGGAGTATAGTTAAGTCTAGAAGAAGTTGCATTGTGTGTTCATCCAGAGAAGCAGAGGCATTAGATGAGGAAATTGAGAGTGGCAGAGAAGTGAGGGTGGTGCAGGATATGTATGAGGTCAGTGTTACAGCAGTACAGTAGACATGATGGATGGGTTTAAAGTGGAACAGGGACTGCATCAAGAGTCTGCTCTGCATCCTTTCCTAATTCTTGGTCATGGACAGACTGTCAGACAAGGTTAGGCAGGAGTCTCCATGGAAAATGATGTTCACAGATGACATCTTGATTTGTAGAGTTGGGAGCAGCTTGAGGAAAGCCATGAGAAATAGCAGTATGCATTGGAGAGAAGGGGCATGACAGTTAGCAGGAGTGAAACATTACAGTACATGTTGGAAGTGGTTGTATAAAGTGGGAGTATAAATATGAGTTGAGTGTGCAAAGTAATGGAGAATTTGGTAGAGAGGTGAAGAAGAGAATGCAGACAGGGGTTGTGATAGAAGGGTATCTGCCAGAGTGAAAGGGAAAGCTCACAAGGCGGTAGTTAGACCTGCTATGTTATATGGTTTGAAGGCAGTGGCACTGACTAAAAGATAGAAGAGGGAGCTGGAGGTGCCAAAGATTAGGATGGTGCGATTTTTTGTAGCCACAAGTAGGGTCATCGTTGCACAAGCTTTCTCATGAGTGTCTGGCCCTGGCAAAAGGGCATCAGTTGTTCCACTTCAGTTCACACCAGTGAATAAACATAAAACCTGTATTTGTCCAGTAAAGTACTAGCAGCTGACTTGACCTTCACAGTAATTACTGTCATTCTGTACTCTTAAGCTGTAAAACATGTCCAGTATTATATAGATTTACAGTGGCATGCTGTAAAATTATGGAAGGTTCATGTTTGAAATGGGACATAAAAATTACTCACAAATGGCAAAATACTTTTAAAAGGTCTTCATTAACACTTATGATCTCTTTGGGGTTCTCCTTGACTTTTATTTGATTGCAGACAGATTGAACCCAATATATCTCATGTTTTGTCTGCTCAACTTCATTTCATTTGTTAATATACCTCCTTTCCTGCATTTCAGGTCTGCAACACATTCCAAATAAAGTTGGGACGGGGCAATTTAGGGCTAGTAATGAGGTGAAAAAACTAAATAATGATGTGATTCCAAACAGGTGATGTCAACAGGTGATTGTAATCATGGTTTGGTACAAAAGCAGCATCCAGGAAAGGCTGAGTCTTTGATGAGCAAAGATGATCAGAGGATCTCCAGTTTGTCATCAAATGCATGAGAAAATTATTGAAATGTTTAAAAACAATGAACCTCTGAAAAAGATTGGAAGGGATTTGCATATTTCTCCCTCTACAGTGCATAATATCATTAAAGATTCAAGGAATCAGGAGGAATTCCAATGCCAAGGGCCAAGGGCGCAAGCTTAAGCTGAACGCCTGTGATCTACAATCCCTCATGACAACCCCGTTCTGTTGCAAGTCAAGTCAAGTCAACTTTATTTATATAGCGCTTTTTACAATAGACATTGTCTCAAAGCAACTTTACAGAATCCAGGACCAACAGACCAAAACCCCTGTTGAGCAAGCCGAGGGCGACAGTGGCAAGGAAAAACTCCCTTAAAATTATAGGAAGAAACCTTGAGAGGAACCAGACTCAGCAGGGCTCAGAAGGCCATCCTTCTTAGGTGGCCTGGAGAATAATTTGAATAAATATGATTTACACAATATCATACACACACAAATTAAAATGAACTAAAAGTTATAATTAGCAAAAATTATTGGAGTTATTATTCAGTCTGTGATAAAGTCTGTAGTGAGTTCTTGACATTCTTGGTGCAAACACGCCAGGTTTCCGTCACATCTGGCAGGAGCAGCATTGTTGGCACGGCAGTCTCGACTTCATTCCTTAACCACGGGTGGGTAAACAGGTTTCCATCAGAACCACCTCAGGGTAAAACAACAGAAAATATAGTTAAAAATGTAAAATGTGAATTACATAAAATATCAGTTTTACACATCTTAAGACGTGTTTGCAGGAAGAATGGGACAAAATAAAACCTGAAAAACATGAAATATCTCAGGTTCATCCTGTCTGCAATGAAATAAAAGTCAAATTAAATGTAAGAAACTCTGTTTTTTTATTATTTGCATTTTTTAAGCTGTCCCAACTTTTTCTGATTTGGGGTTGTATTATTTCTTACCGACATTGTGTTCAAAACACCCCCAAATTAACTTCGGGGGTTTGGGGTCTCAGAGAGTTTAGGGTACAGCTGAATCTCTTTACACACACACACACACACACACACTACACAACCTAGGATCTCCGAGACCCCAAAGAAGAAAACAGTCTTGAATCTGCAAGACCATACCTAAAGTGAAACTTTGTCCTTCCTAATTATCAACACCTTACTGTTAGTAAATGCCTACAAATGATCTAGAAAGAGTTTCCAAAAAAGGCTACATATAAGAGATCTTTATTTATAAATCTGCAAGACCATGACTAAAGTGGAGCTTGTTCATTGTTAATAACTACTGCTTCAAACTTAGTAAGTGCTTACAAATGCTGTGGCTTTATTAATGAACTAGCAAGCATAAAGTTCATCCATTTATGGTGGGTAACACAATTAACACAATTAAGAAATGCAGATAACAAAACATTAACATGGATAAACATAAGCAATAAGCATAACAGCAATCTCAGTAAGTTTTACATTAAATACATGAAAACAAGATTAATATAATAAACAATTGTTCATTTTCAGTGCATTACCAATTAGTGTACAACACCAAAATGTATCTATATTCATCTTCAGTGTCTTTAAATAGTCTACCAATTACCCCATGCTGGTGTTTTCTTGCCAGCCATTCGCACAACTATGATTTGGAGATGTTCCTGCAGTAGTGCCTCAGATCTTTTCCTCTTCATAACTCCTTCATCCCATCTCTGTGTGCTCCTGTGTGTGTTATATGTTGGAATCCTAGGTTTAGTAAGTTAGTATAACCACGTCACTCATCAGACAAAACAGTGAAACCATTATTTCATATGGTTTACAACTACTTGTATGAGTGTCCTTGTACCAGGGTAAGAACAGCATTGTAGTTGGGTGCCTCACTCCATGTCCAGTGCACAGCACTTGATTTAATTTAATTTGAAGCAGGTCTTAGGTGGCAACTCTGAATGACAGTAGATGAAATGGTTAAGGTACACTCAAATACATGAAATCACATTTACGTTTACATTTTTGGCATTTAGCAGATGCATTTATCCAAAGCGACTAACAGTTGTGACAGTATACATCTAAGCAATTGAGGGTTTAGGGCCTTGCTCAAGGGCCCAACAGTGGCAACCGGTGGCAACCTGGGGTTTAAAACGACAACCTTTGGATTGCTGGTCCAGTACCTTAACCACTAGGCTACAGCTGCCCGTGTATTACATGAAAAAATGAAATGTTACTTTTTTTATCTGGCCTGGGTTTCCTGACAGAATCATAGCACAGAGATTATTTTTAATTGCAGCTTGAGCATTACACTGAGCATTCTCTTCACAGGTTAAGATGATTTTGACACTTTGCTTTTACTGTGATTGTATTTATTGTTTTACAAGCAAAACACTCTTGCTGCCTGCCAAGGACTTTATATATGTAGGACTGTAGTACAAATAAGCAGATTTGTAGTATCTATTACAAGTGCTTGCCTTCCGTTTGTGTCTAAAATGAATCGTATCACTGGCATCAAATTCCTGTTGTCCTTTAATCCGTTCAGTCCTGAGGTGTTTGTTTTTTCTGACAGCTGTAACACATAGATCTCTAAGTGCCTTTGCCATCTTAGTTAATGCAGCTGAACCCCCAGCTATGCCCTCCTCCATGATGTCAGCCTGTCTGAGCTGTAAGCCTTGGAAAAAACACACAATGTTAGCCCACAACACAAAATTATAGTTTGTGCGGCACCTTTAATGATATAGTACACATACATATACTAATGATATATTAAACATGTAACTAATGATATAGTACACATACATAGTACCATACAAACAGTAATACACTTGAGTGGCTCTGCTCTATGACATAGACTGATCAGCCATAACATTAAAACCACCTCCTTGTTTCTACACTCACTGTCCATTTTATAAGCTCCACTTACCATATAGAAGCACTTTGTAGTTCTACAATTACTGACTGTAGTCCATCTGTTTCTCTGCATGCTTTGTTAGCCCCCTTTCATGCTGTTCTTTAATGATCAGGACCCCCACAGGACCACCACAGAGCAGGTATTATTTAGGTGGTGGATCATTCTCAGCACTGCAATGACACTGACATGGTGGTGATGTGTTAGTGTGTTGTGATGGTATGAGTGGATCAGACACAGCAATGCTGCTGGAGTTTTTAAACACCTCACTGTCACTGCTGGACTGAGAATAGTCCACCAACCAAAAATATCCAGCCAACAGCACCCATTGCGCAGCGTCCTGTGACCACTGAAGGTCTAGAAGATGACCAACTCAAACAGCAGTAAAAGATGAGCGATCGTCTCTGAGGTAGGAGTGTCTAATAGAGTGGACAGTGAGTGGACACGGTATTTAAAAACTCCAGCAGCGCTGCTGTGTCTGATCCACTCATACCAGCACAACACACACTAACACACCACCACCATGTCAGTGTCACTGCAGTGCTGAGAATGATCCACCACCCAAATAATACCTGTTCTGTGGTGGTCCTGACCATTGAACAACAGGGTGAAAGCAGGTTAAAAAAGCATGTAGAGAAACAGGTGGACTACAGTCAGTAATTGTAGAACTACAAAGTGCTTCTATATGGTAAGTGGAGCTGATAAAATGGACAGTGAGTGAGAAACAAGGAGGTGGTTTTAATGTTATGGCTGATCAGTGTATCCTGCACAGATCTTAAAATGTTAAATTACATAATGTTATTTTACTTTTGTGAATATAATAGAATGTAATATACTGTGATTATTTGGCTGTAAAACTATGGGCTATGTTTTTAATAACAGAAAAAATGTGCTTACCAGACATAGCGATCCTTTTATCTCTTCTTTGCTTTCATATTCATCCAGCAATGGCAGATTCTGCACTTCATTTTCTTTTTCAGCAGACAATTTTTCTGCATCCACTATCTGACCCTACATACTGTACATCAAAGCCTTATGCATTATGATTTATGATAGTGTCCTTAGCTTTATAATTTCACTTTTGTAGAGATTTCAGTAAATTCCGGCACAGCTAATGTGTACAAACACATACTATAAATTATACAGTAATTCCCATGGTTCTTAAAATATACTGTGATAAACAGTATTCAAGAATTCAAGCATTGTTATTATAAATTGCATTGTACAGTACTAATGTTAAATATCAATTAAATAAAAAAATAGTACAACCCCAAATCAGAAAAAGTTGGGAGAGCATGGAAAATGCAAATAATAAAAAAAACACAGAGTTTCTTACATTTACTTGACTTCATCTCTACTTATTTGATTGCAGGCAGCATGAACCTGAGATATTTCATGTTTTATCTGCTCAACTTCATTTCATTTATTAATAAACATCTATTTCTGCATTTCAGGCCTGCAACACATTCCAAAAAAAGTTGGGACAGTAAAGCATTTACCACTTTGTAATGTTGCCATTCCTTTTCACCACACTTTAAAGACATTTTGGCACCGAGGATACCAAGTGATTTAGTGTTTCAGCTTTTATTTTGTCCCATTCTTCCTGCAAACACGTCTTAAGATGTGCAACAGTACGGGGTCGTCATTGTTGCATTCTTTGTTTCAAAATTCTTCACACGTTCTTTATTGTGGAGGGTCAGGACTGCAGGCAGGGCAGTCCAGTACCCGTACCCTCTTCCTCCGCAGCCATGCCTTTGTAATGTGTGCAGTATGTGGTTTTGCATTGTCTTGTTAAAAAAAGCATGGACGTCCCTGGGAAAGATGACGTCTTGAAGGCAGCATATGTTGCTCTAAGATCTCAATGTACTTTTCTACATTAATGTTGCCATCACAGAAGTGTAAATGACCTTTGCCAAGGGCACTGACACAGCCCCATACCATGACAGACCCTGGCTTTTGGACTTGTTGCTGATAGCTTGTTGTCCGTTTCGTCTTTGGTCCGGAGCACACAGCGTCCAAACAAGACCTGGAATGCTGATTCATCTGACCACAATAGACGATTCAACTGTGTGATAGTCCATGTAGATGCCTTCGAGTCCAGAGAAGTCGATGCTGCTTCTGGACATGGTTAACATAAGGCTTCTTTTTTGCACAGTAAAGTTTTAAGTGGCATTTGTGCATGTAACTCCATATTGTAGTGCTTGACAAAGGTTGTGACAAATGTGGTTATATCAGCTACTGTTGAGTTGCAGTTCTTGATGCAGTGCCATCATTATTTAGTTTTTTCACCTCATTGCTAACCCTATACTACCCCTGTTCAAACTTTTTTGGAATGTGTTACAGGCCTGAAATGCAGGAATGGAGGTATATTAACAAATGAAATGAAGTTGAGCAGTTAAAACATGAAATATCTTGGGTTCAAACTGTCTGCAATCAAATAAAAGTCAAAGTAAATGAACACTGCATTTTTATTTTATTTGCATTTTCCATACTGTCCCAACTTTTTCTGATTTGGGGTTGTAAACAAATATAATTATTTATACAGAATATATCTTTTCATATTTAATTGAAAGAAATCACTTTGTGTTAACATTAAACATTGTGTAAAATATGCTCTTATTTACAGTACTGTACTGAAATAAGGGCGCAGGCTGAGAAGTGTGTTTGCAAAAACAATATTGCCCTTAAAAGGGTCACTAGTAAAAAGACAGGTTGAAAATTCCTAGATTATGCTCTATTTTTTATTTATTTTTGTATTATTTATACATTGTGGTCCTTTGTCCGCAGGTAGGTCCTAACAGAGCTTTGAAATAGCCTGTTTTGAAGCTAAACCACTCCAGCACTTGTATAAATCAGTACAAATCAATTTGCTTTATAAGCAGTGCAAATAAAAGAAGCAATGCTCTTTGTTTAATTATTATTATCCTTTACAATACTCTTTGTTTATCTTTCTATTATGACTGAAACTTGTTCCCCGAGAGTAGCTACTACATGTTACCTGCCTTATCCTCATAAAAGTAAGAATAGTACAAATTGTTTAAATGAACAGATATGAATAAAGGAGACATGTTTTAGCACCATTAACAGGAACTTGTGGTATATTTATAATCATCTAGTGGTTTTGCTTGACAAGTTTCTATTGGGCTGCGGTCCAATGCTTGATGACAGCTTCAGGGTTTCTTCTAAAGAAAGGACATAATGATTGATGATGGTCTCACTACAGAGGCCAGGTGTGTGTGTGTGTGTGTGTGTGTGTGTGGGAGGAGGGGTTATGTGTACATACTCTAAATGGTCCAATAGTGCATACCAGAGCTGTGTTTGTCTCTCTGGTCTCACTTCCACTACCTGCATATTATTGTTACTCGGCCTGTATAAAGTGTTGTGTGATGTGGCGACTTGCCAAAAAGAGTCTACTAACTTAATAGCCGACTGACTCCAAAAATATTTGAAGATAAAATAAATAATGCTCTATTCTGCAAAGTCAATAACTATTAGGATCCTAATAAATACATTCGTCTTTAAAATTCTTCCGTCTTCTTGCTTGTTAGATGATAGTGCAAACTGAAATATTTGGTGCAAGGCAAGCATACAAATTCCAAAATAGATCCAAAATACAGTACATGCTAACCGATAAGTTATATTTACAGAACAATTTGTTAGCAAGCACTCACATCAATCATTCATTTTAGTCACTTCTCTGATCAGGGTTGTGGTCTGTCTTGCACCTGGTGCAGGGTGCATTTACATTTCAGCATTTAGCAGACGCTTTTATCCAAACTGACTTACATTACTGTGAAAGTACACAGTCTAAGCAACTTAGAGTTAAGGGCCTTGCTCAAAGGCCCAACAGTAACAACCTGGCAGATGTGGGGCTTGAACCAGTGACCTTCTGATTACTAGTCCAGTACCTTAACCGCTAGGCTACAATTGCCCATTGCACCTATTATATTACACATGATCACATGATTTCTCACATGATTTACCTGCATTTATTATCTGATTATGATTCATTCATTCATTTTAATGTTTTATCACCGCTTTGTCCTTGTCAGGGACATGTTAGGTCCTGCCCTTCTGCTTTCTAGAACCATCAGGCGCAACTGAGCAACACACCCTGGTCAGGATGCCAATCTATCATAGGTCCACTTACCATATAGAAGCACTTTGTAGTTCCACAATTACTGACTGTAGTCCATCTATTTCTCTACATACTTTTTTAACCTGCTTTCACCCTGTTCTTCAATGGTCAGGACCCCCACAGGACCCCCACAAAGCAGGTATTATGTAGGTGGTGGATCATTCTCAGCACTGCAGTGACACTGACATGGTGGTGGTGTGTTAGTGTGTGTTGTGCTGGTATGAGTGGATCAGACACAGCAGCGCTGCTGGAGTTTTTAAATACCGTGTCCACTCACTGTCTACTCTATCAGACACTCCTACCTAGTTGGTCAAACAACCTTGTAGATGTAAAGCCAGAGACAATCGCTTATCTATTGCTGCTGTTTGAGTTGGTCGTCTACTAGACCTTCATAAATGGTCACAGGATGCTGCCCCCGGGGCTCTTGGCTGGATATTTTTGGTTGGTGGACTATTCTCAGTCCAGCAGTGACAGTGAGGTGTTTAAAAACTCCATCAGCGCTGCTGTGTCTTATACACTCATACCATCACAACACACACTAACACACCACCACCATGTCAGTGTCACTGCAGTGCTGAGAATGATCCACCACCCAAATAATACCTGCTCGGTGGTGGTCCTGTGGGGGTCCTGACCATTGAAGAACAGCATGAAAGGGGGCTAACAAAACATGCAGAGAAACAGATGGACTACAGTCAGTAATTGTAGAACTACAAAGTGTTTCTATATGGTAAGTGGAGCTGATAAAATGGACAGTGAGTGTAGAAACAAGGAGGTGGTTTTAATTATATAGTTGATCGGTGTATATAACCACTAAAACACTAGAATGTATTTTGACTTTGTGTTTAGAAACGTACAAGATTGGAACAAATTTTGCACTGTGTAACTGTTGACATTTTGGTCATTTTGTAATTTTTCTGAGATGACTGCTGGCTGCTCTCTTACTCTCTATATCATTAATCTGCTAGCACGTTATAGTATTGCATACCTGTCTGGTGATGATTTGTGGTTTCATTTTTATCAACTTTTCCACATAGAATGAAGAGTGTGTTGACTTTTCATTAATACTGTTTGTGTGTCTCTGTGTGTGTGTGTTTGGTCGTTTTATATTAACATTTTTTATATTTTAATTCGAAACCACTAATCATGCTGCGTTCTTCTTGTTGTTTAGAAGGTTATAAGCTTTTAACGAGTGTACCTAGTGACAGGAAGGTCTTAAAACAGCAGCAGTTTTCTGTTTATTTAGTCTTGCTTTTAGAGTAAATACTTACTCAGCCCCTATTCTTACCTATCACACACATGCAGGACACCCAACCGCTGAGGAATGCCCTTCTTTCACAAGCTGGTGGCTGTCTTGGACGCTTGCCCCTGGCTTCCATGTATCTATGACGACCTCCTCTCATCTTCAGGCTGGTGTGAGAAGGAGCTGATAAGTGTATGTGAATATAGAAAGGATTGTAATCCCACTGTTCCACTTCTACTGATGACTTTGAGGGTTACAGGCATCGAACCCATTTAGTAACTTTACAATTATTTGCAACATTGTTAAAGATAAAAAGGGTTATAAGGGTTATCTCTCACACAAAAAAGAGAAAATCCAACCTGTAACTGAAGTACATTTTAGAGTAAATTTAGAGTAATGTAGTCCATGCTGCCATGTTCCCTAATAAGATTCCTTTTCAAGAAAAACAGCTCCAAATTATCAGAGACCCTCCACCTTGTTAAAAGTGGGCATCAGGTTCTTTTCGGTGTAGCCATTGTTGCCAAAAAGCTATATTTTTGTGTTATCTGACAATACAGCATGGTTACAGTCAAAGTCCCAGTAGCATTTTGCAAACTCCAGGTACTTACGCTTGTAAGATGACAGAAAAGGCTTTTTTTATGCTAATGACTAAGGTCCTACCTAATTCACAGCCATGAAATTGCGCCATGGACCGTTAAATGAGCCGTTTTCCATGTAATACATGCCGCATATGAAATGTGAGGTGCAATATGCAATATGAGGCAGTCCTAGCAATCTGTGGTATAGTGTACTGACAATGTTTGATGTATGTGTTTAAGTATTGAGGGAATTTTGTCCCTTTGGGGATTCCGTCAAAGGAAAAGTGTGCTTCTCCACACATGTGATCATCTGTGCTGTGATAGTTTGTCTATGTACAGTTTATTTAAGTAAATTTAAGATGTTGATGTCTAACTGGCAACCGATTCTGTGGACACAGATGAGGATGTGTCAAAATACGGACGAGAATATTCGTATTTGAGAGAGCACTATTAAGGTAGGCTGACTGTGTATTGTAGCTTCCATTGATGTGTTATTTCATGACTGCAGTGAAATGTGGCTCTTTTCTTTAAAAATCTGTAAATAACAAAGTCCGAGAAATTAAGTACATTTTTTGTTAATTTAGTAGGGCCCCATTACGACAAATTATCCATATGAAATGCACAGTGGTTGTGGCTGTGGTCTTCTGTCATGAAGCCTTTACCTGACTAACTATGGGTATGCATATGCATGCTAATGGATAGCGCCATCCCAACTAATTTGAAAGAAAGCCCAGTTAAATATATCTGTGGTATCTGTGGAAAATTTCTCTCTAAAATATGATTATTAAATGTGGTTTGTTGGCCAGCAAATGCAGGAAAACAAAAAGCTAATAATAATAATGAAAATAATTTAATATCAATCTATGACTAAGAAAATTACTTAGCTAACGTTCTAGAAAGTATGCACATCATTGTAATAATATACTGGTGGGAAAGTGGGGGATCACAATATTTTTTATCCCTAAAAATGGTATCACTGGCCAACAAAGATTGATAACCCCTACAGCACTGTTTGCTGCTAAAATAGAGTGAGTGTGTGTGTGTGTGTGTGTGTGAGAGAGAGAGAGAGAGAGAGAGAGAGAGCACCATTAAATGTGTGAATAAGTGAGATGTTACATACTGATGAAATTCCCTGAGAGACCAAGATGGATAGTGTGATCTAAGCCCAGTGATCTGCAAACCAGATGGAAAGAACATCTCTAATCTCTCTCTCTCTCTCTCTCTTACACACACACACACAAACACATACACATACACATACACACACGGTCCAGCATGACTTTACCCTGTGCACATAACTAGGTCCATAAAAACATGTTTCATGTAGAGGAACACCAGTGCCCAGTACATAACCTTGGCCTTAATCTGAATAACATGTTTGGGATGAATTGGAATGTTGATTGTAAGGCAGGTGTTCTTGTCCAACATCGGTGTCTCACAAATGCTCTTTTAACTGAAAGGGCACAAATCCCACAGGCACTTTACAGACTCTGGCTGTTGCAGCCACAAAGGGCAGACCATCTTCATATAATGGCATTGGATGTCCAACACGCTTATGGTTAGATGCCAAAATGCCAATGGCCATATAGTGCACATACAGGAGAAAGACATATAGAAATTAGGAGCAACGGTTACAGAACAGCTTTAATTCTTTTCTGAATGCTGTTAAGTCCTGAATAGTTAGATGTTAGGCCACCCTTCAAACTTTTTTGATATGAAAACTTTGCAGTCTGTTAATCAGAATTTCACATAAAGATTTAATAGTTCAGCAATGGAAGGCACTTACTTAAATACAGGTAGATTCACTCGAAATAGGCCTTGAATAATCTGTAATATTCTGTCGCTAGAACAAAGTACTCAAAACAACGTGCAATGTGCTTCTCAGTATATGGAGCTTCGAACAATCCGGGAGACCCTTGCATCGGAGCGACGGTTAACCTCTGTTTGCAACTTACGGGTGCATACCCCGTACCCCCTCACTCAGTCACTCGACTTCTCATCAGGATGGTGGTGTACAGTATTGAGCAGCGCTTCTTCATGGTGCAAACCTATTGGATGTCAGAGTGAATTTAGAAAAAAAATATGGTGTTCGTGACGTACTCTCAAAAAGTGTTATTTAGAAGATGGTACGAAAACTGGAAACGACGGGATAATTGATCCCTTCCCATGGCAGAGGCCGTCCGAAAATGTCACAATCGATGACATGCAACATCGTCTGCGGCAGTCGCCTATGAAACCTTTGAGACGCCTAGCACAGAGAGCTGCAACGAGGGCAAAATTGTCTGGCGGAAAACAGAGATCACTTCCAACATCACATGTAATGCAATCGATTACACATACATCAAGGTATGTAGCGTCTTTTTCTGGTTCAGATTGCTTCATCCTAAAAGGAGTTACAACTGAATATTTGAGCCTCTTTTGAGTGAATCTCTCTGTACTTGTAACAAAAGAAATGGAACTGCTATCATCCTGAAATATAGGAGCATAATCAGAATAGATTTTTGAACCCTAAGATGGTCCTCTAAAACTCCTCATTGTCTCTTTAGAAGTGTATTGTCTACCATAGTGTCAAAATCCTAAATATCGTATTGTACTGTTTTGCCTTACGATTGCTAAAATGCTAAAACGATGCCAAAGCATGTCATTGCCTCTTAACCTGCCTTGCAATTTAACATAACATGGATGTTTAACACTGTCGGTATACAGTGTTTGACAGAATGGTTTGTTAAATGTAACATGATATTTACGGCATGCCTGTTAAATGTAAAAAAATTTAAATGAGTAACTGAAGCATGAAGTGAAGTCATGCACCTGCAATAGGAATAACAATAACAAAAAGGGGATAATCGCAAATAAACAAGGTGGCCAAAATAATAGAAACAAGGTAAAAATATAATCTTATTTTACTTCCAGTGATTGTCACTGTGCTTACTTTAGTGCCGCTGTTAACAATAAGTCTAAAATAGCCAGTTCCACTAAGCACCACCGGTTATGGGCACATGGACAAATACCCTCTCCCCCTCCCCGCCCAGTCCTGGTTTGGTTTAGCAGTGTACCCTGACACCTGACCCATGAACTTAGGTGTGCTGTATTATGGAACCTGTTGACAGTAGCAGCTCTGCACTTTGCAGCTTTTAAAACACTTTAGTCGCTACCTAAACAATAACAAAAGCTTCAGCAACCGACAGGTGGTTTGAAGTTTTATAGGTGGAATGTGAATGACAATCCTTACATTTATTTTTAGGCAAGGTTAGGGCTTACTGGTAAGCAGGTCATGCTATCAATTCAACACAACATAGTGTGGAGTTTTGCAGGTGCAAGCCAGTGGAATACAGTGGTACCTTGAAACTCAACGTCAATTGGTTCTGGGAGTGGCGTTGTGTTTGAAAGGCGTTGAGTTTCAAGATATTTTTTCCCATAATGATGTTTGGGCAACCTGTTAATGCGTTCCATGGTCCTGTGGAAATGCATATAATTTGTACAATAATGGGGTTGTTTTTGACACTTATACACTGAAAATAACACAAATTTAATATAAAACACTGAAATACAATTAAAAACTGTTAAAAATAAATAACTGTTGCACAAGGCTTAACGTGACTTATTGTACTAAAACAACAAACGAGGAATTTCATTAGTGCAGAGAACTTGAGCAGTAATAATTAAGAGAGGTTTAGTGTTTCTTTATCATAATTTTAATACATTAAGTTACATTATGCTTTTTTTAACAATAAGAATTTTAGACTCTCTCAAAAAAAGCTGATTCTTACAATTTCTCAGAACCCCGAGCTATAACACAAGTTTAAAAGTGAAACACAGATACAGCTTTCAGAGTGAATTTGACGGTTATTCCACACAAATGCAGATTTGTCTCATATTCACACTTTGATGACATCTTACTGCACCGCTCAAGCAAAGCGCTAAACAAAGCATCTGTTCATTGTTAATTTGAAATTAAATAAATCCCTGCATTGAACTGGCACCCTGTTCAAGTTATTGTTAAGCGTTCATTGGACTGTTTGTTTCACTGCACTTCTTTTTCAGTAATTTATGACATTGTTTCAAGTTTGAAGCTTCTGTTTCTGTTCTGGACTTTGCATACCAAAAATGAGAGAGGGAGAGAGACAGACAGACAGAAAGACAGACAGTCAAGGGGGGGCAGAGACAGCAAGAAGCTGTGCGTGGATAAAGAGTGTCTATGCTTTAGTTCTCAGCATGGAGCTGGCATCTGGAACCCCAGTCTCTCTCTTTTTCTGATCTCTGAGCCTGACTCCACCAGTCTTTTGTCCACAATGAGAGTTTTTCTGCCTCTGGATTGTTTGCATTGTGGTCTTTTTCATGCGAATGTGTCCAGTTGCCCTAATGAGAGAGAGAGCAGGGCTTCTGTAGTCAGAGAAGTTGACCTCTGTAGGTTTTAAAGGGCCCCTTAAAAGCTGTGATATGATTCCACAAAACTGCAGACCTCCACTCCTGATTGAGGAAGGTCATAACTAACTGCTTCTTCTCACCTGGCTTCTACTCATATGGGTTCACACAGGGATCAGTATGACACATGGAAATGTACAGACCAATCTTCATTATCCCACGTCTTTGAGCAGGCACCATCGACCAGCCAGCAGAGATCGTAATCCTAATTGTAGCAGTAATGAGGAATACCTTCGTCCTCATCCTTCCTCGAACAAGCCAATTATGTTTGTGTAGTCGAACAGACGACCAATACCAGTGCTGATATTTAATCTCATGAGTTGGAAATGTCAGCACTAATGGCCTAGCGTGTTTTACCACTGTGTCATTTGAAAGCTTTATGTGTAACTTAATGATTAATATTTTAGTTATGTAAACAGTAGTGATAAGACACAGATTATAAATGAAATCTTGTGTTAGTCTGAAGCTTTTGTTAAACTGAGATAGATGGTTCTCTGATTTTAATTTGAACAACAAAACAACATGATAAATGGATAAAATATAGCTTAAATATGCATCATAAAACTCAAATGGTATTGCAATCAACAACGCTGAGCTAATACTCTGAAGTTACATACTGTGTTTTTGAGGTTAATTAATTAGAGTAAAAATAAAATTACTGCAACGCCATAAAATAAAGCTTCACTATTGTTCAACACTGTGTCCTCTATAGTGTACTAAGTATTGTTTCAACACTTCTGGTCTATTGTCCAATATCAAAGCATATCTTTCAGAACATTGTATCTTAACTGATATTATTAGACGAGCAGCAGAGTTGAAGCTCCACCCACATTCATTCCAACATTCTTACTAACCACTCACTGCAGTCATGAGTAAATGTTTTCTGCTTCTGATAAAGAAAGTGAGTTTTCTAAGCTGCCTCATTCCCTCATTTCATGTGTTTTTAATCATCCACGGACATCTTAAGTACAAGTGCTTTATAGAACAACATGTAACAAACATTGGAAAGCCCAATTGTTGTTTATCGGAACACTAGAAGACTCTTAGCTGTCCATCTAGCAAAGTGACCTAATTATTTTTAGTTATTACCACTATCATCTTAATACTTGGAAATATAACTGAGCTTTACTTCAGGTAAGTGTTGCACAACTTAGTATGTCACGTCACTATAACATCATCGCTTTGTGATGTTTGGCTGCACAGACGGGTCAGCTTTGTCCAATGACCTCTGAGTCCTTGGACAAAGTCCTGTCATAACAAGTCCTGTCATAACACCGCCTTTAATGTTGTCATGTGGGTGCCTCATCACATGTCGAAACAAATATGTCAATATTAATATGAAACATAATTTATTGAAATACTAGCTTGGCCACTTGGTTCCTCTCATGAAAAGAGTGACTTGTAAGTGACTTGTCTCATGCATCTAGGCAGTTAACAATTTAGAGCAGATAATCCACATACTGGGTTGAGAAGAAACCAGAACTAATGCTCAAACCATAAACCCTGAAGCTGTATCAACTACCAACTTTACGTTTTTTTATGCATTTTCTCCCCTTTTTCTCCCAACTGTAGCGTATCCAATTACCCGATTGCATTATGCTTCTTCTCCACTGATGTTGACCTACACCCTGGTTGAGGAGAGCCGAGACTGACACACGCCCCCTCCGACACATGTGCAGTAGCCAACTGCCACTTTTCACCTACACAGGGCGAGTTCATATGTGGATCAGCTTTGTGTACGGACAGCCACACCCTGATCAACGCATTATTCCTTGACTTTTAGCAGATGCCTTTATCCAAAGCGACTTACAGTTACAGTATACAGTCTGAGCAATTGAGGGTTAAGGGCCTTGCTCAAAGGCCCAACAGCAGCAACCTAGCAGTTGTGAGGCTTGAAACAGCGACCTTCTGATTACTAGTCCAGTACCTTAACCACTAGGCTACAGTTTGCCAACACCAAGCCTATCTTCTTTCCTTCCCCACTTTTACAACTACTAGCCACTACTCCCTGTTGAGAATAAGAAAGATGGCTGACCATGTGACAAAGGACAAACTAAACTAAACCCAACCTAAACATGCTCAATCCACTGAATAAAATGGAAAATGCTTACTTTAAAAATTTTACTCTGTATTTTGTACCTCCTGATTTGTTATAATCAGGATTGCACTGGGTCCAAAACATGTCCCAGACCCACTTCAACACTGGGCATCACACACAAATGCATTCACACATTTTCACAAGGGGATAATTTACTATAGTCAATTTACTTGTTGGTGTGGTTTTGAGAGGTAACACAACCTTGAAATGCCATATTCTGACAAACTTGTGAACTTGACATACTTTACACAGACAGGAAATGAGAGGATAGGATTGACTTCCATTTAAAGCAAAGCACAGAATTTGACTGGCATAGTGGAAATGAAGCATATATTTCAGTGAGGCAACAACACTGCCAAAGCAAAACTGAAGTGGTTAAAAATGAAGAAAATGAATGTCATTTCTATGACAAACATGTGTCTTGATGTCAGAATAAGTGTACACATCACTCCTCAAGTAACCTCAAAGTACATTTAAATAAAAAATGGGTATGGAGCCAATTTCAAAAATAATGGACACAAGAAAAGATAAACAACATTCTAGACATGCCAATCTGTTGCAGGGTATTGAATTATACCATAACTTATTCACACCTAGTAGCAATTTAGAAAAGCCAGTCCACCTGTTAGCTAGGCCTGTTACAATTATTTAAGGTAATCATTAAAAATACTGTTTACTGTTGTGTAAACTCTTACTCTTACCGTTTTTCATGAACAAGGTACACATGGGGCAATTTCAGAGCAACCAATTCACCTACTGACTGGTCATGGGAGGTAGCAGGAACCCGGAGAGCATGCTTTTTTACAGACAGTGATTTTGAACTTTATATAATATAAGAGATAGAATTGTTATACACTCTCCAAATCCTTGCCTTTGTCATGCTATACCATAAAATGTTCTATCTGTATCTATGCATTATTACCCCTTATCATCAAAGTGAAATTACACTCTAAGAATCTAGTAAAATTGTAATAATTTAATTAATGAAATACTTGGTTTGGATACGTAACCAGACCCTTAGAGAACCAATATAAACTTTCTCAGGTACAACCAATCACCATCCAAATCACACACCAGCCTAACTGGCCCACACCTGACATCAATTGTAGTGGTTTTGATTACTTCAGAGTAAAACCAGTGGTTCCATGAGGATTCCAGTACTAGTAGTGCATGGCAAACACATGATTGGAAAGTGCTTTAAGGTTTAAACCAGAGTCCCAGGAGGTAACCAACTCCGACACAGACAGAGGCAGTTGTACCCTAGCGGTTAGAATACTGGACTAGTAATCAAAAGGTCACTGGTTCAAGCCTCACCAGCGCCAGTTTGTCACTGTTGTCACGCTCAATTGCTTAGACTGTATACTGTCACAGTACTGTAAGTTGATATGGATAAAAGCGTCCGCTAAATGACGGAAATGTAAATGAAAGAACGTACCAAACTTCAAACAAACTGTAATCAAGGATGAAATTTAAAGGTTCAATGGAAAGTTATGCATTTGTACAGGACAACTGAACATGATTGAAAAATTACATATAATAAAGGGGGCAGTTGTAGCCTAGAGGTTAAGGTGCTGGACTAGTAATCGAAAGGTCGTTGGTTCAAGCCCCACCACTGCCAGGTTGCCACTGTTGGGCTCTTGAGCAAGGCCCTTAACCCTCAATTGCTTAGACAATATACTGTCACAGTACATACTGCAAAAGCAGCTGTAAATGTATAATATATACATCTTATAAATGTATGGATTGTCTAAGGTCAGTGAAATGGACTTGATCACCAAGCAGTACAGTCACATTAAGGGCAGTGCAATGAAAGATCCTTGTGGTCGATCTTTCTGCCAGGGGTTTAGGGGGCAGGGAGGGTGTATTGTTGCTGTGGTTTGTTGCTAAAAGTTTGCTAAACCACTGGCTTCAGGGCACAACCCCTCCCTTTTTCTAGTCTAGCAGTACTGCCCCGTCGTGGGCTCGCTGGGTTGGAGGAACATTCCTGGATTGACGACCAGCCTGCGCCTTCGCTGCCACGATCTGCTCAGCAATCCGATCCTGTTTTAAGAGATGTGCGTGTGCGCAGGAAAACACTGTAATCTGTGCAATGCCTGATTGCGCTAGTAGCAAAAAGCGAAACAGAAGTGTGTGTTAGCAGTCCGTCCTGTGTGTGTGTGTGTGTGTGTGTGTGTGTGAAACGGTAACCAACTTCACCGGAGTCTAAGCTTTCCGCTTCACTTCGCCTCGTTGACTTTGTACTCCAGGCGCTACGCTGTTATTAACTCCACAGTGGCTACCTAGCGAGAGACCGGAGAGAGAAAGAGACTGTCGGTAGCTGTTTTTCTTCACAGACCTGTATATCTTCATACATCGTGTGTAATGGAGGGTCCGGTGCGGATTTGCCGCTATTGGAATGCTTTTTGCTGCTAGTGTGTCCGACTGTCTTGGGTTTCCCTCCGTACAAAGGTAAGAGTAAACTGAGGAACGCTGTGCAGACAGGCGAGTAGAAGTTTGCTCAGGCTGCTTGTTTTATAAACACACAATTTCTCATAATAAACAAACACACTGCTGTGAATTAGTTTAAGCTTTCTGGTTTGGTTATTTATTCGAGTTTAACACTTAAAGTGCACTTTATTTGTAGGTTTACAGAGTTAAAAACAAATGTCAACGTTCTCGTCAGTGGAAAAGGGGGCGCCAGGCAGGAGCGAGGCTGGAATTTAGTAATCCAGTCTATGGAAACATGTATTTACCCCGACCAGAAAAACAAAAACACCAAAACAAAAATAGGTCTTGGAAATTTCGTTATTAGAGCCTTTTTAAAACATATAAATACTGTCTACTACTTACTGACATGCGTTTTTGCTGTTTTTGTACCTCACACTGTTTACACTCATGTACTTGTTCAATTTAACGGTAATATTACGGTATTTTCTAACAGTGCTTCGAACAACATAGTGTTCCATAAAGACATATACATTAATTAAACGTAGTTTTTCCACAAAAACAAAAATTCAGCTGTATTTATGTTCGCAAATAAAAACCAAACAAGCATTAAAATCTGAAGAAGAAGCCGAAGTAAATTGTTAAATTGAATGCAGAGTAAATGTTAACACTGTAAGGATGCATGTTAGCACTAACAATGTTCCGCACAGCTAGTTAGCAAGTTTAATATGGAAATTGTTTTTGTTTTTATTTAAATAGTCAAAACAAATAATAATAAGTGCTAGCAATGCAGGTGAGACCTTCTTTAAAATGATTCTAGTTTATTTCAGCTAAAGTTATTTTTTCCAAACATAAACCGTTTACCAAAAATTAACAATAATTTATGTTAATTTATGTTACATGCATACCTTGTTTACTTTCAGTAGTCAGACTCCTCCAAAGTAATCCCTGAAACTTACAAACTCAACCTTATGAATATTTTAACATGACACCTGACCCCTTATTTATGCTAAAGGATGCATACATTTTGCCATTTAACAATTAAGAGACTATTTAATATAGTGCTTAATTCAGTGTTCCATCTTTCGTATTTAATTCAATTCATATTCCATCTTTAATACTTTTTTTAGTTAGCCTGTTTTCAAATTACATTTAAGTCCCAAAACACAGCACCAAATCCAACCTGAAACCTGTGAATCTAAATGATCATGTCTTTTACGTCAACACACAAGGATTTTCTTTGTCTCCGCAAAAACATTACATACTACATCTATAATAAGTAATAACAAAGAGATGTTTTACTGTTCAAGTGGGAAAATCATTGTCATTCTCAGACAAAAAACTCAAATTATTGCCGTTCACAGTAAAAATATTGGACTGAGGTTTGAAATTAATTCACATTGTGGATTTGCATAATTCAAAGACAAGAACATTCAAGTACATCTGTGTTTCATGGTGTGATGTTCGTTGTTGTTGGTAACTCCTGTGATAACAGGGCAGTCCTGAAATTTAATATGGTCTGCTTACCTGCTTGCATACCTGCTTGCACTTTTCAGGCAAAGACAAGTAATTATAATGAAAAATGAGGAAGGTATTAGAGCAGACAGTAGTGGAATTAATATCAGACTTAAAACAGTGGTTGTGTTTGATGTTTTTATTTCTTTTAAAGCCAGACTGACTTCTGCAGGCTGCAACCAGTTTTATCATGAAAGTCCCAGTATAGCTATCGACATAGCTGAGTTTTTTTGAAAAATGTTTAATAAATCTTAAAAAAGCACTATATGGTAAAAAGTATGTGAACCCTCCACCTTAAGCTTGTTGGACATCTTATTCCAAAACTGTGGGCATTCATTCTAGGTCCCCACCAACAGCATTTACAGGCTCCACTTTTTTTGGAAGATTTTGGCCCTGCCTGACTGTTCATTTCATCCCAGCGGTGTTCAGCTGTTCTAACTCCAAAAAAATATGAGATGTGCCCACTTACTTTTGGCTCATAGTGTTTATCTAACAAGGAAACTGCAGTGTCACATTTTATACCAAATGTGTACGTCAATTCTTTGCGTTATAATACTCATTATTAACAAACATTAATTAAATGAACTGTGGTTAACTCCTTGACGGGATGTATAAGTTGGCAAAAGTCTGTAATTTTGAGATGTAATAAATGCTATACGTAAACGGATGTCGCCATACAGCATGTAATTGACTTACCACAGATGATAATGCGTTCTCATTGGCACACAATTAAAACCCTTATGCTTCCTCCGCACACAAACATTCAACAGCTATATTTACTGTATAATAATTATAGGTAGAATACTTTAAATGCCAATTCTGAAAATTCCTTTTTATTTACAAATTTTTTTTTGAATTTTCTGTAACAGAAACATCACTTGAATGATTTTTGTTTATTTTGTTGTTGCTGTAATGACACCCCTATCACACTAGTCCTCTCCAGAGAGTGTTCTTTCATAGGGGCGACTACATCAAAATATTTAGCATTTAGGATACTGAGGTTGGGAATGATCTTTTAAATGTACACAAATGGGCTTTGTAGGAAAGCAGCTGCTTGCCCAAATAGATGGACTATATTTTAATGTGCAATTTCTAGGTCATCCAATTTGGACAGTCATATATATATTTTTTTATTCCATTTTGCTTTTGCTTTTTTAATGCAAAATCTAGTTGTATTTTTTCTTTAGATGCACACCGGACAAACTAAAATGGCTAATTAGATGACTAGGCCACATCCTGTGATGTTAAATGCCTCGTTTAAGTGTTTTCAAGTATAGGCAGGAATAAATCATTAGTGCTTATCATACAGGCCGACTTTAAACACAGCTATGCCATTACAAGGGCTAGAATAATGTTTGAACGATTAAAGCGCTCTGGCTAATGCTAACCACATGTGGCATTGCACTTGTGTATTGCACTCACAGTGGCCTTGTGCTCATTCGTACACACTAAGTACTGACTCAATAAGCTTGAAAAAAAGTAGAAACAAGGGAATGGTTGTGTTGCAGTGACTTGTGAGCATGATTTCAGGACTTCTGTGTGTTTTTATGGTGCAGGCTGAAAGAAATCCATAGAAAAAGTGAATGATGAATTTGTTGTGGCATAACAGTGACAATCAAACCAAACTGGTGTTTCCCAGCAGCAAGAGAGAGCGGGCACAGTCATGGTGTAATTTAGAATAATTTCTTGGCTCTGACTTTGCTCCTCACAGATGTTGTGTAGTCTGCTGTTCCTATCTTTGGCTGATGAGGGATAAAAGTAAGTTTGAACTGCTAAATCATTATGTGGTTGAACTGTTTATTTGGATTGGTGCTGTGAGCTTAATTTTTCCTGCTGTTGAAAGCTGTGGATGGCTTGGGGATGTGATTTTATAACCTGGCTGGGTGTCTTTTCGGTAGGTTTACTGTCACAGACAGTGACCTAGCAAACAGTTAAACAAATGCCACAACTTTCCCATAAGTGTTATGGTAAAACGGCAAAAGGAGCAGGTTTTCAATACTACTATAGCAGTTACTTAGGGTTAAGGGATACAAATGCAAATACTTGTATCTTTGACTGTTTGCAGCAGATTCTGTTTTAATGCTGAAGCGTATCATACACCATGTACCAGGGATCTTCAAAAAGTTTCCACACTTATATTTCCGTTGGAAACGCTGAGGGTGGGAGGAGTAGTAATTGGTCGTGTCTAAGAGACTGAGAGAGAGCTTATAGTCAGTATTTAGCGCTATCTGATTTCCACCTTTTTGGACGCTCAAATAAGCCTTAAGGGGAAGAAGATTTTCAGGTGATGATGATGTGAAAGCAGTGGTGCATCAGTGGCTATGCACTCAACCAAAAAAATTTTTTGCTGATGGCATTAAAAAGTTGATATGATGCTGGAAAAAATGCATCAGAAGGTGACTATGTAGAAAAGTGGTCAATTGGTTTTAATTCTTAATAAATAGAGTTAAAAAATGTGCAGAAACTTTTTGAATAAACCTTGTATATATATATATAGAGAGAGAGAGAAAGAGAGTTTTGTAGTGTGGCACAACCTTTGTTACTTGATCATAAAACAGTAGCAATTTGATCATCTCAGTGATGCTGGTTTTGAAATTCTTTATCTGACCCCAAGTTGCACTCGATGGCTACTCAGTTAAACATTCCCATTGTTTTAGCACTGGGTAGACAGAAGAGGGTGTGCAGCCAGCTGCCAAAGTCTGCGGTGTGATTTAGACCATTCTGGTGTGTTGATTGACATTGGCCAACAGCTCTTATGAAAAGGCAGATGGGAAATATTAACAGGCAACTGATGAGAGAGATGAACAGGTTGAAATGACTGAGCTATGAAATGCTTTTTTGCCTGAATTTTGGAGTGTTTATGGTAATCTTGTCTTAGGGTTTTTATCTTTAGACAAGAAATGTAGCTGTATTTTCTTTTAATTTTATTTTGGAGATATTTATTTTAATGTATGCTTGTTTATTAATATAATAAATGACCACAAATTAAACCTACAGAAATTCTACAATTAGTTAAATATAAAGCACAAATTAAAACTTAAAAAAATTAGTTTCAAACATCAGTGTTGTTTAGGGATGTAACGATACACTCTACCCATGATGCGATTCACGATACTGGGTTCATGATGCGATTTTTTCCAGATTTTTTAAACAAAATGAAATTGAAGACAAATTATGACAAAGTTTACTTTTATTCTTTCTCTGTAAAACAATAAAATAAAATACTGTATTTGTGCTTATCTTTTATTTATCTAATTTCTAGGTAGGTACAAACTGCAAAACAATGCTGCACACTTCCCTTTTTGTGTAAAAAAACTGAAATGAAATTTTAAAACAAATCCCACATTATTTAAATGAATGAGTAATACAAATAAATAAAGTATCCTCACATGAATACATTTGGCTGGAAAATTCAGAACCTGGCAACCCTGTAGTGACGTCAACCAGGCGAAGTGAATAGCGCCAGTGCCTTCTGCTGTTTAAAGTGAATATCGATTCATTGTACATGTCAACCGATTTGAATCGTGCCACATGTGAATCGATTTTTAACTGTCTTGTGGTGCATCGTTACATCCCTAGTGTTGTTTATATGGTGGTTGTTTGAAACTAACATTTACAAACTGCAATTTTTAAAGTCAGGACACTTAGTAAAATGATATAAAAAAAAGAATATGTGATTTGGGCTAACACTGGGCACTGTTAGTTTAGTGGATAAGGTATTGGACTAGTGATTAGAATACTGCTGGTTCAAACCCCACTACTGCCATATTGCCACTGTTGGGCCCCTGAGCATGGCCCTTAACTCTCACTTACTTCCACTGTATTTATCAAGTCTACTTTTTCTGTATTTTTTCAGTTTTTGACTAAAATACAGCTTGTTAACATTTAAAAGTTGAGCAACTTGCACAACCATGTTGACTCAGCTGTAGTCTCTGAGATCATATTAAATCCATCTTCTTCCTCCTGTTCTCTCGACCTTGCTCCTGCGGCTCTTCTTAAATCCTGTGTTTCTGCTATCTCTTCTCATCTCTTCTCTGTAGATAATTTGATTAATCAGTGTCTTTCCTCTGGCTATGTGCCAACATCTTTTAAAGTGGCTGCTGTTACTCTTATTTTAAAGACACCTGAGATAGATCCATTAAAATTCTCCAATTACAGACCCATTACAACCTTCCTTTCTTAGCTGAGGTGATGGATAGAGTTGTGACCTCGTAACCTTAGGACTACCTTAGCAAAAACATTACCTTCCAGTCTGGTTTCCGGAAACAAGCACAAGAAGGTGACCACTTTGTTAAGGATTGTTTGATTGATTTAGATAGAACATGCTCATATGTCTACAATTAACCACAGGTGGCATACAGTTTAATCTTAGCACCCCAGCAAGTGATGGTGTGGCACGGTGGCCTGGTTGGTAGCACTGTCGCATCACAGCAAGAAGGTCATGGATTTGATTCGCAGGTAGACCCGTCTGGGCCTTTTCTGTATGGAGTTTGCATGTTCTCTTGTCTTTGTGGGTTTCCTCCAAGCGCTCCGATTTCCTCACACAGTCCAAAGACATGAAAGTCAGGTGAATTGGAGATACAAAATTGCCTGTGTTGGTGTTTGACATTGAACTTGAACTAGAGAATCATGTTTAAACTAACTACCTGTTCTGTCATGAATGTAACCACAGTGTAAACATGTTTAAATCCTAATAAACTAATGTAAAACATCATCTTAATTACTAGATACATGCATTGCTGATTAAAACTCTGGTTGAATGGCAGTCATTTACAACTAAATCCTGACAGAACTGAAGTTTTACACGTTCACCCCAAAGCTCTGGTCTTTCTGTGAATGTGGATGGTGTACCTGTCGAACCTGTCATCAGAAGCCTTTGGCATTATTTCTGACTTCTTTTTACCACCTGCGTAATATTGCACGCCTTTGCCATGTGCTCAGTGATGATGATGCTAAAATGTTGGTTAATGCTTTTAACTTGTCACTTCTGGATTATTGCAGTTCTGTTGGTAGTTAGTAAACCGGCTTAAGCTCATTCAGAATTTAGCGGCCTGATCTAAAGAATTAATAAGTGGTCTGCCCGTGTCACATCCATCCTCTACCAATATCTTTCCGTATCAAATACAACATTATTCTGCTTACTTTTAAAGCCCTGGCCTACTAGCTGTCATTTGTATTAGACCTCTGTCCGTGGCTGGCAGGACTTTCAGTTCCACAGCCCCCAAACTCTGGAACTCTTACACAGTCTCTTTATGACTGTTCTTCATCTCTTTTACTGAAGGTCAACAAAAAACTTTCCTCTTTATTGCTTATAAATTTTTTTGCTCTATGCTCTATTTTTTCCCTGGTAATTTCCTTCAGTAAAGCTGTCTTATGTATGTAAAAGACACTATATGAATGTAACTTATAAATATTATTATTACAATTGTAACTTGCTTTTTGCCATGAATGTAAAACATATATATAATTTTAATTCTCCTTTATTTACCTGACAGGGTCATTAATGATTTTGCTAACCAACTTATTTGTATTTGGTAAAAAAATAGAATAGAATAAAATAGAATTGTATGCATATTTACTAGAGATGGACCGATCGGGGTTTTTGGCACCGATTCCGATCTCCGATCTCCTTTCAGGGACATCGGCCGATAGCCGATTCCGATCGGGGGGGGTTGGCAGTAAATAAACTTAAAAAGAGCCTCACAGTAAAGATAAACCGGAGCAGCGCGCGTGTGTGTGTGTGTGTGTGCCTTTAGAAGAGACGCTTTGTTTACAGTATCGCTATAAGTGATTCATTGATTCATGAGTTGATTCGTTTTTATGTGAAGCGTAAGTTTCTCTTCTCAGTTATCTCTCCGTGTTTACTGTTATTAATTAAATGTCGTGGTTTTAAATAAACACCAGCTACTACAGAACATTCTGTGTGACTCTCTTACATTAAAAAGCTTCATTAAAAAGCTTAATTAAAAAGCTTAATTAAACTGCTATTACCACAGATCTGTAACCGAGTCAGACTCGTTCCGCCTAAGGAGCTAAAAGTTTTCTAAAAGTTCAGCAGATGATCCTGAACTAACGAATTTGGTAATGAATAAACTTTTGCCTCAGATTGGCTCTGTAACGTCTTCTGTTCTCATCTACATCACAAGTAAGAACCGCTCACGATTTACCAAAGTGAACCAGGAGTTTATATAACGTGCTGATAGAATCGACTCAGATGTGACCGGGTTGAATTATCTTTTTAAAGTAAATATTACAATCAGCAAAATTACATCGTAAGAGCTTTCACGATGGTTTCTGTACGATTGTTGATGAATGGTGATGTGATGGTTGGTGCTTCGTAGCTCAAAGTCTGGATCAATCCACTGAGCTGTTAACTTAACATGGTCTTTATATATCACACGATCGGATCGGCTACTTTTAGGAGATATCGGCCGATCACCGATAGCATATTTTGATTAAAAATCGGCCGATACCGATTCGTAGCCGATCGATCGTCCCATCTCTAATATTTACCACTGTGTTACTTTTCTTGTTATTTGCTTTTTTTAAATGTTTGGGACCTAAGGATACTAATTGTTCCATTTTGTTGTTGGAATTTGTGCCCGTTCTTGCTTGATACAAGACTTCAGCTGTTCAGCTGAGTCTTTTTGCCTGGTCCTCTGCAACATGATGCATCGCACGTGCACCACACATAATAAAACACAAGCACTGATGTACCCCCATATAATGACAGATGCTGGCTTTTGCACCCTTTGCTGATAACAATTTGGATGGTACTTTTAGTCTTTGGCACAGGAACACAAACTCCCTTCATTTACAGAACAAGCTGAAATGTGGACTCATCTGACGACAGCACACATGTCCACTTTAGATGAGCTCTGACTCAGGAAACCTGGCAGCATTTATGCAAGGAATTGATGTATGGCTTTCTTTTTGGGTAGTGGAGTTTGGTTAATGGAGTGGACTGTGTTAAGTGACAATGGTTTGCTGAAGTACTCACATACCCAGCACTGTCGCCTCACAGCAAGAAGGTCCTGGGTTCGATCCCCAGGTGGAGCGGTTTGGGTCCTTTCTGTGTGGAGTTTGCATGTTCTCCCCGTGTCTGCGTGGGTTTACTCCGGGTGCTCCGGTTTCCCCCCACAGTCCAAAGACATGCAAGTGAGGTGAATTGGAGATACTAAATTGTCCATGACTGTGTTCGATATAACCTTGTGAACTGATTAACCTTGTGTAATGAGTAACCACCGTTCCTGTCATGAATGTAACCAAAGTGTAAAACATGACGTTAAAAAACTAATAAACCCTCTTCTTGCTTTAGTCATGTGTGCAGGATGTGGTTTTGCATTGTCTTGTTGAAAAATGCATGGATGTCCCTGGAAAAGAAATGTTGAAGGCAGGCATTTTTGCAGCAGTTTTGAGGCTTGAATCCAGTTGTTTTCAACCTTTTTATTAAATAGGTTGCAGCAGGGTACGGTAGTACACCATTTCCCAGAATGTTTTTTCCCCCAGAATTTTTACATTTTGGCTGTCTTATCAAGTAATCCCATGCTGCCATTACAATATTCAGGTCCGGACTCTGTGGAGGCCAGTTCGTGACTCTTGGTGTTTTATCAGATTTTTTTCCTCCAAATATGATTTCACCGCATGAGCAGTGTGCTGGGGATTGTTGCTGATAAATAAAATCTACAATCCCAGTCATTATTCCATTTCCAGAAGGAATGGATGGAATGATAAATTAAAATCTGTCTGTACTTTTCAGTATTTGTGATTTACTTCTGCAAAAGTGGTTCCAAAAAGTCCTGGAACTTAAGCTTCTTCAGACTGTAGAAGGTCAACTTGGCATCCTGATGAAGCTGCCAGATGCTGAGCCAGGTCCTTACTGGACTTCCTGTAGAAGCTGTTTTTTAATACTGCATACAAATTACAATACATATTTTCTGGTTGTATTCTGATAAAGCGACTGAGAAATAAATATACATGGCCATTGTACCATTAGAAACAACAAATCTAATAGTGGCCTAGTGTGACTTTTGCACAGTACTGAATATTATTATATCTATATAAACACCCCCTTTGCACACAGAACAGTCTTAATTCTTTGTGGTTGTTCGAAACATTTACTCTATGTTAATATGAGTTAATATGACCATGCACCATGTAATTGTTGTTGCTTTGTTAGCTGTAAATGATGTTGTGAATATCTTGTCTGCAGTGTTTTCTATTCAGATTAAGATCTGGTATTTCTTATTGAAATGAAGTCATTGTTATGCATTGTGACATTATAATGCTATAAGTAAACACTACCGGATGGGCACATTGTGGACATGAGGCCATCTGCTTTAAGGATCAAGGATCAAGGAGGGTTTATTGTCATTCACATCACATGTGGTACATGAGGTGGAACGAAATTATGACCCAAGGTCCCAGTTACACCCAATAAAATATCTAATATATACAATACAAAAGAATAATCATAGTATGAAAAATATTTACAAATATAAAAAGTAGAAGTAAATATAGCAATGTAAAAATGTAGAAATGTAAAAATGTAGAAATGTAAAAATGTAGAAATGTAAAAATGTAGAAATGTAGCAGCAACATGAACAATAAGAGTGCATTTAACTTATAAGCATGGGTAGTAGAACTGAGTAGCAGCATAATAAAGTGACCAAGTGCAAGGTGCAAAGACAGTGTCTTATTGTGCGTAAATGTAAGGTGTCCAAGTGTACTCTTTGAGGTTTGATGTGTTGAAATGCTTTTCTGCTAACCAAAGGAAGGGGTACTTTTTCTGTAACTGTGAATCTCAGTATACATGTTACATACATGTATCATTAAGCTTTACTTTGTGCAGTATTATAATCAATTTCCCCAGAATTATATCTCCCCAGAATTATGAACTGTCTCTCTCTCTTTCTCATACATTAATGTACATGTATGTAATATAAATGGGGGATCTTCAAAAAGATTCCGCACTTTTATATTTTTGTTGGAAACAGTGAGCGGTCTCACTCTCACTGAGAGTGACTTGTTTAGAAAAGAAAGCAATCCAGTACAAGCTTAATTCCCTGTATAGATAATTCACTATCTGTGATCCATTTTTGGCCTTTAATTCGTACCACTCTTTGTGCCGTACTGTTGTCCTGCTTTTGCTGTCTAAATGTTTTAGACAGGTTTTTAGACAGTGAGAGTGAGAACGCTCAAAGAAGCTTTAAGGGGAAGAAGATTTTCATGTGATGATGATGTGAAGCAGCGGTGCATCAGTGGCTACACGCTCAACCAAAAACATTTCTTGCTGATGGCATTAAAAAGTTGGTACAATGCTGGGAAAAATGCATCAGAAGGTGACTATGTAGAAAAGTGATGTAATTTGCTTTTGAAATGGTTAATAAATAGAGTTTTAAAAAGTACGAAGAACCATTGTTTGAAAACAATTATGTATAGTAATTGTAAAGGGGCAAATACATTTTCACAGTGCTGTAATGTCTATCGAGAAATAACAGGTTAATTGGCTGTGAGCTTTAATGTTGGAATGGGGTTTATTACTTCTACCTCCCATTTATTCATTTTGGAGCCATCCCAACTGCCGTCAGCAGTGAGTAACCTTTACCTGAGTATCCCACAGACCTGCATTTCCCAAGAACGGCAACAAAGATAATAAACAGTGTAATAAAATACCTTGTTTTGTCTTATGTATTAACAATTTACTAATGCTAACATTATAATTCATAACTTTTTATATTTTAGAATTTTTACACCATATTGTTTACCCCTGTTCATTTGTCTGCTAAATTTTGTACCCTACAAATTGCAGTTTATATCTGTTTGATGGGGGCTAGGAGAAATCGTAATTAGTTGATCTTGCTTATTTGAAGAATGCTAGCCCAACTAATAAGATTAAGCTATCACTAGCTTTCTGGTTATGTTACATTTACATTGTTTTTGCTTTATCCAAAGCGACTTACATCACAGTATTCAGTCTGAGCAATTGAGGTTTAAGGGTTTTGTTTAAGGGCCCAACAGCAGCAACCTGGCACTGGTGCGGCTTGAACCAGCGACATTCTGATTACTAGTCCAGTACCTTAACCACTATGCTCCAGCCTGCCCATGTTCATGACATTTACATTTTCAGCATTTAGCAGATTCCCTTATCCAAAGCGAAGACTGTATACATTGCAATCAATTGAGGGTTGGGGACCTCGCTCAAGGGCTCAACAGTGGCAAGCTGGCAGATGTGGAGCTTCGAACCAGTGACCTTCTGATTACTAGTTTTGTACCTTAACCACTGACCTACCACTTCCCCTTGGACTCTGTCCAACATCCAGTTAGATATTTATTTGCACTCTCATGTAATGTGTGAACATGGTGCATAATGGTTTTATTATTGCGGCTACTACCCGTGCTTGCACTGCATATTCATTTCAGTACAAACAGCGGTTGCTCAGGGTTTTCTCGTCTGAGAGTGACTTGTTTACAAAAGAAAGCAATCCAGTACAAGCTTACTTCCCTGTATAGATAATTCACAGACCCCCTGTCTGTGATCCATTTTTGGCCTTTAAGTCGTACCACTATTTGTGCCGTACTGTTGTTCTGCTTTTGCTGTCCAAATGTTTTTAGACAGGTTTTTTTTATATATTTCTCTACATCATGAGTGATTTTGGTTAAAGGCCAGGGATCTCTCAGCAGGAGACTAAGCAGAGCCTGTTGTGTAGTTGTATGATCGGCTCAGTTACCATAGCAAAGCAGAAGGTGATGGATTCCAGAAACATTGAGAAAAGCTAGACCTGTGAGTAAGACAAGAGGGAGCTGGTAAATGCAAGGAGGTCAAATGAAATGCCTCAAGATAAATCCAAAATTTCACATGGCTATTGCAGTCTATGCTGGCTGGTAATAGAACAGCCTAGGTTACGTAAATGGATTCAGAGAGTTAACACAATTTTAAGCAAAGTCGTTCTTGGTACATGGTTTTCATAGACTGTGAAATGTTCATGTGCAAACTCTTCCAGAGAAGCTGTCAAATGTCCAGGCAGCTTTTCCACACTATTTGGCACTGGCGGCCTGTAAGACTGTCTTTCAGGGTTTTTATTACCCTGTGCACTCTTTGTGTCTTCCACATTCTTGTTCAATAACCTTTAGAATAACTTTCCTACTGCGTCTTTAGTGCTCGAGCTAAAAACTCAGCTGGAAGGCCAGTTGGTGGCTCCCACAATACAGTGGGCGTAGCTGCTTCTAGCTTGTAGCAAGCGTGGCTGTGGCCTTGGGCTGAGGAAGCACCCCGAGATCCCTTTCCATCGTCCAAGAGAGCCCTATTGAGTTTTTAACCCTGTTCTTAATCCCTGTTGTTGAAAACCTTGGGAAGCAACTCACTTACCTCTCACCCACCTCCCTCTCTCTCTCTTAGCACCTCCCCCATTCTCCTCCTTTTCCCAAGCAAACAAGACACCACAGAAAATATAACTAAGAGGCTGTTTCTGTACTGTACCAAGTCTCAGTCCCTCCGTCCAAGGCCAGATTTCTAAACGATCTCTGTTCACCGTGTATGTCCGAGTCTGGCATTAAAGCTGTCTCCCAGGTCTGTACACAGGCACTAGGGATAGGCTGGGAAGATCTGGGTCTGTGAGCCAATTTGTGTGTCTTTGGTAAACACGACTTTGTTAAATGTGACTGTCTAATTCTAGGGGCCTCGGTTCTCAGCTTTCTTCTTTGAAGCCTCCTCCCCCTTCTTTGTCCATTGTCAACACACTGGGTTGTTGACATCTGGGCTGAGCCAGGTTATTCTTTGAGCAGCCCAGTCTGGGATCACCTGCACCTTACTGATGAGGCAGCCTTTCATCGTCTTTTTAGACATTCCCAGGGTTGAACTTTGATCCTACTGCTCAAACTTAGGGACAATGTGATTAAGCAGTATAGAGAAAGGGTTAACACTACTCTCTGCATTATTTCTTATTGATTTAAAGATGACATGTTCTGTTACCATTTACTCTCAATGTCTAGTTTTCCATTTTTACTGACTGGTGCCAAAATTGCTACTTATTTAGGAAATAATGAAGTTGTAAATGAAGTGGGAAAAACAAAGTGGTCCCCCTCATTTTATAATAATTTTAAAAACAAGTATATTATTTTAAATAATATACAGTAAAATAATAAATTTAAAGTGTATATAAATGTGTGCTAATTATAGATGTAAAAAGTATTTTCTAAGTTTTAAAGGGGTTGCCTCCTCCTCTTCATTTAAGCCCCAATGTCTTCCAACAATAGACAACAAACGGTAAACGCAAAGTGTAGTCCTCTGGTACCCAGGTTAAAAAAAAGAAGAGCAAAGATGGTAATAAGACAGAGATATTGTAATGTTAACATAAGATGCTCTTGGCAAAGTTACTACCTAGCTTGATAATGTTTGGTAATTTAATAAACAGCTACCCACATAACAACAAAACGAGGGCCCCAATATTGGTGAACGTTGTAACTATTGTATGTCATATTTTGCTATAACATCAGTACAACGTTGGTCTGTGTTTGACAGCACTTTCAGAATGGAGATTGGCGTCAAAATGCCATCTTTAAGCCAGCGTCAACTCTCCGTTGGTCTGTGGTACACAAATAAGATTACAATAAAAGTAATATCCTCATTGTACATGCATTAATAATGCATACATGTGCAATATAAAGATACAATCGATAAATTATAAAGTACTGTGTATATAAGTGCCCTACATTTGGTGGTATAATTGTTTGTCGCTTGCCCCCTCAACATTAAATTTAGGGCTGCACGATATTGGAAAAAACTGACATTGCGATATTTGTTTTTCCTGCGATTATATTGCGATATTAAAAAAATGCAGGAATTTTCACCACATTATTAATAATATTAATAATGCATGTATCTTACTCTAAATAAAGGGCTCATCTGTGAAAAAGGGTGGTGCCTACAAAGGATACAAAAGATTATGTCAAGCTACATCTTTGTACTCGGTTGAAACTGAGCATTAAACTAAGAAAGCTTCAATATCACATGAGGGAATTAACAGGATTGACAAAATTGGTCATTTAAAATTTTATTTCACAATCAAAAACTCTTCAAGTAGTAAACATTATTTAAAAAAAACTATACAAACAAAAGAGCAGCTATACACCTGTTCCAAATCCGAGATTTCTTAGTTACTTAGATGCCTTAGTTACTAAGCACAATGCTGAGGCAGAACGAGTGAGACTCGAAAGCGTCCTTAGTGATGAAGTCAATCCCAGAATACACTGCGGCATCTCTTCTCTCAAACGTAAATAAATAATTATTAATTTTTAACGAGTGTTTTTCTTTGCAAGTTTGGGCTTGTCAGCAAATGTAACAGTTTTCTGTACACGAATCGAGATGTTATATTGACATGTTAGCGCCGTCCCACCTCATTCCATTGGTTTTAATGGCAAGATGCTAAATGCTAAATGCTAAACACGAAACCCGATGGAATCGGGCATGTTCCAATAACCTGCCTTCTAAGTCATTTACTTTTTAGGATCCTCTCTACTGTGGCAGCTGCCTATGTAGGTAGTACAGCAAGGCAGCTCACTAGGTTTTTGAACACACTGGTAGATATGTCATGGAAAATGAGAACGGTGTGAATTTTCGTTTTGTCAAGCAGCAAAAAAGTTTTAGCATGACGTATTTGATTTAATTTGCATTAAGTAACATCGCACGTCCTGCGATGTGACTATCGCGCATGCACACATCGCGATGTCGATGCTGAAACGAAATATCGTGCAGCCCTAATTGAAATGGAATTTTATTTCATTCTGTTGGAATTCATTGCCTGTACAGCATAAATACACCGATCAGCCATAACATTAAAACCACTTCCTTGTGTCTACACTCACTGTCTTTTATCAGCTCCACTTACCATATAGAAGCACTTTATAGTCCTACAATTACTGACTGTCGTCCATCTGTTTCTCTGCATGCTTTGTTAGCCCCCTTTCATGCTGTTCTTCAATGGTCAGGACTCTCCCAGGACCACTACAGAGCAGGTATTATTTGGGTGGTGGATCATTCTCAGCACTGCAGTGACACTGACATGGTGGTGGTGTGCTAGTGTGTGTTGTGCTGGTATGAGTGGATAAGACACAGCAGTGCTGATGGAGTTTTGAGAATAAAGACCAACCAAAAATATGTCCAGCCAACAGCGCCCTGTGGGCAGCATCCTGTGACCACTGATGAATGCCTAGAAGATGACCAACTCAAACAGCAGCAATAGATGAGTGATCGTCTCTGACTTTACATCTGCAACTAGGTAGGAGTGTCTAATAGAGTGGACACAGTATTTAAAAACTCCAGCAGCGCTGCTGTGTATTATCCTCTCATACCAGCACAACACACACTAACACACCATCATCATGTCATTGTCACTGCAGTGCTGAGAATGATCCACCACCTAAATAATACCTTCTCTGTAGTGGTCCTGGGAGAGTCCTGACCATTGAGTGTGAGTGTAGAAACAAGGAGGTGGTTTTAATGTTGTTTGGCTGATTGGTGTATATGAGTAAGGCAGACAGAACACTGCCAGTGCACAGTGGCATTAATTTGACATGTCTGGGAAATTTTGCTCAAATGTTCGGGTTTATAGATAAAACAAATTTGCTCCTCCAACGATACATTAGTTACTGTCCCAGCAAAGTATTATCATCAAGGAGTTGTTAAAATTGTATTACAGATGTACTTTTAATAACTCTATGGCTTATGAAATGCTCTTTGCTTTTGCCTCCCATGTTTACCACATATATGTCTTTGTTCTTGGCGTTCTTCTTTAAAAGGGTGCTGGTGCCTGTATCACCCACTCCCCCCAAAATGCCTGTCGAATTGTTTATTTTTCTGGTGTCACATTTGTCCAAATATACTGTACATCTTGCTGTAGCAGAGATATATGCAGGAGGAGGATATTTGACACTTTGCTACTTTTTTTAAGCAGTGATGTGTAAAAAGGCCCTCATTTTGGCTTATTTTGTCATTTACACTATAAACTGTATAGTATGAGGTTATTCTTCCTGAGATCAGCCTCACTTCATCCCACCACAATTCTTTTATATTCTTATGTGTGCTTTCTTCGTTAATTGAAACATTGAACCCCTATAATGAAGATTGCTATTATGGAAAGACGTGAGAATGGGCATGTATGAGATCTCCTGAACCTATGATCTAGGTTTCCTGCTGCCTGTGTGCTCAGGCTGCAAGTTTTGCCTCTTTCCTACCAGCATCTGGCTTCCCTTTTTTCCCTCTATCTAACTCTCTACCTTTGATAAAGGATACCAAATATCCTGTGCATCATCAGCATACCCTGAGCCCACTGCCTACAGGCGGATGTCAGAAGAAAGACAGCAAGATAAGAGGCAGGAATGATGCCCCTGTGTTTCCTTGTCTCGCCAGATCTCTGGCGTAGATATCAGAGGGTACAAAGGTGCTACCTTCATTACCAACCAGTTGCTGTGTATGAACACAATGTATTAGTTCACTTTGAGTAACTACATTACTTTTTACTAGCACTTGAGCACTGTACTGTGGTGTCCAGCATTTGTTATGTGCTTAAAAGCCAGTCTGTTATTAGTATTGTAATTACATATGATTATTCTGGCAGTAAGGTGCAGATTTCAATAATGGCATAGGAGAGATGCCGTAAGCCTGTCAGGACATGCAGGGAAAGAGAAATTCTATTGTAAGATTCGAGGGACAGAGGAGACATATCACAAGCATTTATACAAATATATGTTACAGCTACTACACCGGCCTAGAATGTTTTATAGACATAATTTATATGCAAGTTTGTATGAGCCTATATAGGTTGCTTAATCAGAATTTGTTTGTGACTACCTTTTTAGGGGATACTTGTATATGTATGAGGGCTTTAAGTTTAAGTGAGGTTAATGTTCCTCTTTATCACCCTTTTTTGTGTTTGACCCCATGGGGCCAAGCTATGGCAGACAGACCCTAGCTGACTGTCTGCTCCTGCTGCAACCTTTTGACCCGTGGGGTCAAAGTGGGTGTGAGCAAAAGGGTAAGAGAGTTTATAATTTCCTGTTTTCTCTTTGTACACGCAATAGTTTGAAGTGTGCTTCTACACTTAATTGCAGTGTTGCTTCTCTTACGTTGCCCGGACTACAACAAATCATTGTTTTGATGGAACTGCGTATTGGACATATTTGCAGCTGGTGTTTTGTTTTGCTTGTTTGTAATCCACATATTACACAATTTTATTATTAATACACACCAGTGACATTTACATTTACATTTTCAGCATTTAGCAGATGCTTTTATCCAAACTGTGACAGTAAGCAATTGAGAGTTAAGGGCCTTGCTCAAGGGCCCAACAGTGGCAACCTGGCAGTGGTGGGGCTTGAACCAGTGACCTTTGAATTACTAGTCCAGTACCTCTAGGCTACAACTGCCCTATATGACCACTCACACTATATGGTTAAAAATATGTTGACCCCTCTACTGATGACTGAGTATGCTAACATGTAAAATAAATTAGATGCTTTTTAAACTTTCTGGCAACCGTTTGGGGAAGGCTCTTTCCATGCACAAAAGCAAGATTTGATGAGTTTGGTGTGGAGGAACCCTACACAACTTAACACCTTTAATATTATTTTTTACATTTTTTCATGAATTGGTCTTTACGTTTTTTAAGAGTTAAAAATAACTACTAGGTTAAATAAATACTAGATTAAGTGGATTGACATTTACTGTATTAAGACCATTAATGTCTGAATTGATTACTTAATCTTTTTTTAAACATAGCCTCGTTTTCTCTAAATTGGATGTACATTCTGGGCTTGTCCACCTTTGCTGATCCCACCAATATGTCACACATTTAATTTGTCCTGGCTGAGTGGACTGTGGTATATCTAGCTCCACGGAATTCTCACTGTGAATGTCACAGCTGGAAGGTTTTTGTCCCCTGCCCCATCGCCAAACCACAGTTACAAACCAGGAGTCAGTGATCAAAGACCTGGCGGATTAGCCTGGCCCTGAGACAGAGGCGTGGAGTCCAGGCCAGGGAGGGGGGAGGGGACCTTAAAAAGAAAAAGAGGAATGCTTCTAATTATGTTTCTTCCACATCTTTTCTTGTCTCTCTGTTTGGGTTCTCGGCATCATTGTGTTAGTATGTGGATCAGAATGTGAACCAGCACCCCATGGCTGATCTTCAAGCTACAGTGACCCTGTAGGAAAGCAACATACTTCAGTGGGAGAGTGATATTAAGAGTGGTGGAGGCTCGTCTAGAAAAAGAGTGACGGAGATAAATGGTTTGTTGGTAGAGAGAGAGTGTGAAGAGAGAAAGGACGTGAGACAAAGAGGCAGAGCAGAGTACAAAGTGAGAATTCCAGAGTGTGAATATAGAAAGTGTCCCTGTGGGAGTTAGCAGTATGAGGTTTCTCATGGAGAAAAGCTAGCTGAGATCAAGAAGTGTATAAGAGGATGGGTCATGATCATTATTGTTATTAATTATTATAACAACATTCAATTATTTACCCCTAATGTTGTAACATTTACCAACATTCAATTATTTACCTGTATATGTATAGTTATTTAGCAGCGTCTTTATATTGTTATGGTTTGTTTGTTTTATTAGGATTTTAACGTCATGTTTGGTTACATTCATGACAAAAATGGTAGTCACTCATCACATCAGTTCACAAGGTTATATCGAGCACAGTCATGGACAATTTTGTATCTCCAGTTCACCTCACTGCATGTCTTTGGACTGTGGGAGGAAACCGGAGCACACCCACACAGACACGGGGAGAACATGCAAACTCCACACAGAAAGGACCCGGACCGCCCCACCTTGGGATCGAACACAGGACTTCCTTGCTGTGATGCGACAGTGCTACCCACTTAGCCACCGTGCCGCCCATATTGTTATAGTTACAGTTGTATAGTTATTTATTTTACACATCTTTATTTTTATCGATCTATCAGGGCAAGCTGTAGCCTAGGGGTTAAGGTACTGGACTAGTAAGGTCCAGGTTGCTGGTTCAAACCCCACTGCTGCCAGGTTGCTGCTCTTGGGCCCTTGAGCAAGACCCCTAACCCTCAATTGCTTAGACTGTAACTGTAATGTAAGTCGCTTTGGATAAAGGCGCTTTGGATCTATCTATCTGTCTGTCTGTCTTTCTGTCTGTCTGTCTGTCTGTCTGTCTGTCTGTCTGTGTCTGTCTATCTATCTATATCTATCTAAACATTAGTAAGAAAATAATTAAATATTTAAGCTTTCTAGTAAAGAAGTCTGGTATTAATTGGGCAGTAATAAAAACTAATAAAGAAATAGTACATAGAAAGCTGGAGGTTTCTGTCTAAGAGTCGCAATGATTCATCACTGTACAGAAACGGTGCCTGAACAGTGGCTCCACTTCAGTAATCCCCATTGCTGTGAGTTGAAACAGAAAATAGCCTTTGGCCCAGAAATACATACCATACTAGGGATGTCCAAGTTCCATTTTAAAATAATTCCAGTGTAAGAGTTCTAAATAATACTAATTGATTAAATTAAGGCTCTTAAAGCAAGTAATCAAAGTGTCAAAAATATTTGGTATACTTTAATATAGTTTGTTTTCTGTGTTCTTGTAAATAATCTGTCATGTTTGTAAAAACTGCATAAAATGTCATCGGATCAGACGTTCCAAACTGCTAACTTTTACTGATCTAGCATGTGAGACCAGAAGCAGTGAAAAAGTCAGCACTTTAGCCAAATAAAGAAACACTAGCCTGTATATGTAGGATTCAAGTGCCAAATTCTGCATTTTGCACACACTGTAATAACAGAAATTCTGAAAAACATTTACTTCAGCACTTTTCTCTTTATGTGTGTTGTGTAGGTATGGTAAATGTGTGGATTGGCTGTATGTGAGACCCATGTTAAGCAGTTGGAGGTAAAGTGGCATTATGGACATCAAAGGCCTAAGAGGCCTGAAGGTTCTGTCCACTGTGCTGTGCGTTTGCCATACTTTGCTCTTCAGTTGCTCATGTAAGTATCTCCACACACATACATACATACATACATACATGCAGATAGACAGGTAAACATAAAGTAATACCAACAAAAAGTGTTTTATTTAGGTTTCTGCCATTACTTTAGCTTTGGTGCACCTAGCAAAGATCTTGTAAGTCTCTGGAATTATACTGAAAGGATAAATTATTGTTCTCCCAAAAGATATTCCTTCATGTGTTCTTTTGATTGTAGTAGTGGAATGTAATGTGACTTTTTCTCTAAGAGAAAGATAGACCAGCGGTCCCCAACCTTTTTTGCCCCACGGACAGGTTTCATATAAGATATAATTTCACTGATTATTTTAATTATACGACGAGCATAATAAAAAACGTGTGTAACGATACTACTCACCAATGATGGAAAATCAGTGGGAACCCTGAGCTTTTTTAGCTGCAACAAGACGCTCCCACCAAAGGTTTAAAGGAGACAATAACACCTAAAGTGTGTTCTTTATGTCCAGTCTACTCCATGACTTTGTTTTGGTTGCCGTTACTGCAGAAAATCCCACATCAAAGAGGAACAGACGGATGTTATTAAAAGAGAATCAATTTTTTTTTTCAAATAGAACACCTTTTAGAGTATGGTTGTCAATAAAACTGAGAAAAACTAAATTATTATTCTTACTGTGCAGCCTGGAAAAAAATGACCCACGGACCGTGGCCCGGTGGTTGGGGACCACTGGGATAAACCATGACAAAATTCCCACCACAGCTTTATAGCAGCACAGGATCTCCTTATTTCAGAGATGAAACGTTCAGCCCTGTGACGTTCTCTTGATGCATGCCACTCATTCACTTGGCCACTTGATAAAAATTCATGGAAAAATTATTCCTCTTGACCTTTATGTATTGCTAAGATCTAAGGTCCATGTTTTCACCCTATATCAAAACTTAACAACTTGGTCTGCTGAACAATTTTATACATGCCATAAAACATGCCACATGTTTTTATTGTATTAAGTATTACATCTTTTAACAGAATCTCCACATGTGATATTTCTCTTATTTATGTTAGTTTTCCTTTAATGTCACCAATCTGTGAGATATTCACCTTTATTGTACCACATTTATTGTACCTAAGCATAGAGTAATGGAAAGAAATTAGGGATACAGTACTGTTCTCCAGATATCAATCAAATCAAAGCTATTAAAGTGACAAGCTATTAAGCACATTGATGATATTTGCCCACCGTTTGCTTTTTTTTGTGTCCTTTCTTTAGTTGCATATTCTCTCCACTTCCACACACAGCCTGCCTCTGTGGTTCAGAAGCTGGGCAGTGCTGTTCACCTTCACTGTATGGCTGTTCCAGCCTCTGCCTCAATCACCTGGCTGTTTCAAGGTCATCCCATAGAACCAGGGGCACTACCTGGGATGGAGGTTCAGTCTGGCACCCTCTTTTTGCCCTTTCTTCAGCCTCAAAACACCGGCTTCTACCAGTGTGTCGCTCGTTCGGATACAGGTGCCATTGCTAGTCGAAGGGCACAGGTGGCCATCGCAGGTATGAACATTATATAACCACTATAAGGACAAAGGTTTATGGACACCCTTCTAATTTTTAGATTTTGTGTTTCAGCCACAACAATTGCTTACAGGTGTAATATATACATGCAATTACATGCTTCCAAATTAGCAGCAATAGTTTAGGCAATGCCATTTCCTGTATTACTGTGCCCCTGTGCACAAAGCAATGTCTATAAGGACATGAATAAAAGCTTGGTTTAAAGAAACTCCAGTGGCACTGAACAGCTTGGGAATAAATAGGAACAACAGTTCAGGCTTTTTTGACAAACGTCAGCGCCCTGTCATACAAATGCTCTTTTGACTGAATGGGCACAAATTCCCACAGACATACTTTAAAGTCTTGTGAGAAGCATTCTCCATTTTAGTACCACTTGTTTTGGAATGGGGATGTTTAACAGACTTATGATCAGGTGTCCAAATGCCTTTGGCCATAGTGTAAAGTAATTTTTCCACACCTTATTTGTTTGGCCTATATTCAAGCTATAAACACATTTATTAACTAAACACAAAATACATTAGACTGCATTTACAATGTATTGTTCATTATTTCAGATTATCAGCACCTCAGTCTCTCACTTTTGCAATTACATTGTTGTAATCATCACACCAATACACACCCAAATGCATTAACAGACATGCATACATCCCCCCCCGCTCTCTAATTGCACTTCATAGAACAAGAATGGAAGTCGCCTTCTCAAAACTGAATGCTTTTTTTAGGCTGTTAACACCTCACAGCCACTCAGTTAAGTGCCGAATGGGGAAGTGTTTTTTTTTTTTTTTTCAAACCATGCAAGCCTTTAGCGGCCCTTAATGAGCTTTGGGGTTTCCTGTGCAGCAGTGCAGGCTGATGCCAAGAGAAAAACAATATCGGGTGCAACAAAAGACTGTAGACCCATTTACTGCTGATAATGCTGTATTACTATTCAGCACAATCCACAGTATTCCACAAAATCTATTCACAGTTCTGCTGGTGTTTGAAAAGGAATAATTAGTTTGAATGCTGAAAAGATGCTATAGAAGGTTAGAAAGTGCATGTTAGTTCTCACCTTAAGTGCTTAGTAAAGAGGTCGGTCTTTAATCGTCTTTTAAAAAATGACTCAGATGTTAGAACAGACGGGAAGTTCATTCCACCACCTGGGTGCCAGTACAGAAAAGCAAAAAATTATAAGCAACACACTTTTGTCATGCCTGTCTTTGTTGATAACATCACAATGGTTTCATCTGTGTAACATATTTGCTTAAATCTAAGTGCAGTCTACAGTTGCCAATCAACCATGTGCATTCAGAAATAGAATGAAACTGGATTACCCATATGGGCATAGAGTGAACATGCAAAACTCTTTATTGTGACTAAAGATAAAGATCAGGACCCTGCTGTGTGTGTTTCCGACTAGCTGTGCCACCATGTCTTTACGACAATATACACCGATCAGGCATAACATTATGACCACCTCCTTGTTTCTACACTCACTGTCCATTTTATCAGCTCCTCTTACCATATAGAAGACACCACCATGTCATTGTCACTGCAGTGCTGAGAATGATCCACCACCCAAATAATACCTATTCTGTAGTGGTCCTGTGGGGGTCCTGACCATTGAAGAACAAGGTGAAAGCAGGCTTAAAAGGTATGTAGAGAAATAAATGGACTACAGTCAGTAATTGTAGAACTACAAAGTGCTTCTGTATGGTAAGTGGAGCTGATAAAATGTACAATGTGTGTACCAGGAGGTGGTTTTAATCTTATGGCTGATCGGTGTATGTACTGATACACCCATATGGCCAAATGTATGTTGATACCTGACCATGGTATTTTTGGACATCTTATTCTGAGACTATGGACAATAATATGGGATCCCCTATTTCAGTTCCTGTGGCCAGGCCTCCACAATCAACATTCCAGTTCATCACAAAGGTGTTTAATGTGGGCCAGAGATCTTTAATACACCTCTTAGCTGAAGAGAACTTTGGATTTGCAGCACTGAGCAGACACTTTTATCTGACAGTTATGACTGTATTCAATTTGAGCAGTTGAGGGTCTTGCTCAGGCAACTTGGTGGCTGTGGGGTTTGAACCGGCAACCTTCCGATTACTAGTCCAGTAACTTAACAACTGAACCCTGTTATTCATTCTAGAAATTGTTTTATTAACATCTACTTTGAGTAATTAGCCTAATCCCGTTTGTCCTGCTGTACATTTAGACATAGAGGAGTTCCGAGACACGCCTTTACGGTCCCTGGCTGTAAAACAAGGGGAGACTGCTGTGATTAAGTGTCTTCTACCCCGAAGTAACCCCTCAGCTTTGCCACGTTATAGGATACGGGGAAAATGGCTGGTCAATTCTACAGGTATAAAGCATAATCTCACATCTTAAATGATATACCTCCAAACTAACAAAGTGTGAAGAAAGATCATCTTATATGTTTGATTTTTTTGTTTGTTTTGCTGTTTTAGATGAATATTTAATTCTTCCTTCTGGAAATCTTCAGATAATCTCAGTTTCTAAGGAGGATCAGGGCATGTATAAATGTGGTGCTTATAATCCTGTTACCAAAGAGGTCAGGATTGAGGCCCGTGGCACTAAGCTTATAGTAAAAGGTAAGCCAAGTAGGTAATTAACACAGTAAAGACATTGTAAAAACATGAATAGATTTGTTTTTATTTATATGAAGTATATTTAGCACATGGTTCTTCTCTATTACAGAATCACATGGTCTGTCCACTGTGGGGATCATATATCCTATCAGTCCTATCAAACTGACAGTAGAACAGTCCAAGGCTCTTGTTTTGGAATGCATTATATCAGGAAATCCTGTTGTTCGATGGATGAAGGATGGGCTGGAGCTGACTCTCGTTTCCAGGATCAGACTGCTGCACAGTAATCTGCTGCTGAGTGATGTCCAGCTAAGTGATAGAGGAAACTACACTTGCATTGCTCAAAAGGAGGATGGAAGTGTGGCCAGTGCTATACTGTATACTGTCGATGTGCTTGGTGAGTTCAGTCATGGGCTTTTATTATTTTTGATTGATTTCTTGGAAACACAGTAAACACATAAAACGCCTTTATTTGTTTTGTTATTGACCAGATGTAATATAATGTTTTTCCACTTTGACTGGTATTTTGATAAATCTCATCTCTATGAGAGGATAGTATAGTAGGGTAAAACTCACAATTCAATAAGAAAAGAAAGAAAATTATTTGACCTTTACTAATTTCTTCTATTTTTGCATATTTTTCACACTACAAACCCCATTTCCAGCAAAAAAAAAGACATGTAATAAAATATGTAATTTAATAATTCATTTAAACATTTCATTAACAGAGATTAACAAAGACTTTTAGTATTTTGGCTATTCTTGCTGTATACAAGACTAAAATTAATTTTATGGTTGCTGTTAAACTGATTATCCTCTTCAGGATGCGCCATACATTTTTATTAGGAGACAGATCTGGATTGCAGACAGGCCAGTCAAGCACACACACTCTATGGAGATTGTGGGGAAAAAAACATTGTCTTGACGGCAGCTTATGTCTTTCCAAAATGCCTTCGCAACAGTGATACATAATTTACCACATATATGCAGATCACCCATGCCATGGGCGCTGATGCACCGCCATACCACTACAAATACTGTTTTTTGTGTTTTTTATTAATAACTGTTTGGATGGTTTTTTTTCATTTTTGGTATGTATAATCCAGTGTCCATTTTTTTTCCAAAAATATGGACTCGTCTGAGCACAGAACATGTTTCCACTGTCGTTTGGTCCATCAGAGAACTCGTCTCTGTTTCTGCACAAAATTAATATATGGCTTCCTCTTTGCATAATACAATTTCAGGTTGCATTTCTTGATGCAGTTGTAGACTGTGTTAAGTGACAATGATTTTCCAAAGTACTCCTGAGCCCATGTGGCAATACCACCTGAGGGCTCCATGGCAATGCACATTCAGCAGAACTAAATAAAACCAACCACACCAGTAGTTCAAATACTATTGCTGAGTACTGATTCCTAATTGACAGTTTCATTTCCATGCCCTCACCTTAGTATTTAATGTCATGGCCAAAATAGCTTTATACATAAATACGTCCTGCAAAGTCAGATCTGTTTAAATAATTAAAATGCATTCTTTTTCTTTCTTTTTTACAGAAGCACCCAGTGTAATTAAAGGACTATCTGACCGGACTGTGAATTTTGGTTCTTCTGTACAATTTACTTGTGACACTTTGGGAAATCCTGTCCCTAAAATTACCTGGTTGTTCAACTCCTTACCAATTTTACCATCATCTCGCTTCAACATATCAGACTCCTCCCTGCATATAATTTCAGTCAGTACTCAGGATCAGGGCATGTATCAGTGCCTGCTAGACAATGGGATTGGCTCAACACAATCAGCTGCCAGATTCATGGTCCAATCAGGTAAGGATGCTCTACTTTTTTATACTGCCATCAAAAGCAGTTAACAGATCCTTTCATGTAAATTTTCGTTGTGAGTCATTGGTAGACGTTTTTACGTTCAGTACATGAAATATGTTCTGTAGAAATTGCACATCATTGCTGTATTTGACCTATCTGAGTACTAAGACAAGCTTTTATACAGGCTTCTCTTTCTTTTCAGGTTTAAGAAAATAAACATTTATTAATATACAAAAGTATAAAATAATATATGATTTATTAAAAGTCTTCCACTACTCTACTTCCATTCTACAGAGTTGAAATACAGTAACCTGTTACTAAGGGTTCAATTTAAATGATTACTTTAGAGTTTTAGGTGATAGTTATTGAATTAATTCAGGTTTGACTACAGTGGTCTTAGTGAAGGTGTATGAAACCAAGCCAGTCTTGGCATAAAAGTGTTCCAGGGGTGTGGGTGCAGGCCAGGCTTTTTGGCTGCAGCAGTGCTGTGAGAAGGTTACAGGAAGAGAGTCCGTTTTTGGCACGCATCACCAGCGCTATGAGAGTATGCTTTGTGTGCACAGTTAGGAAAAAAGCCCCTCATTATGAGCTGCACAATGAATCATGTATTAATAATATTTTCCTCAATAATTTAAATAATAGTGAACTGTGATACTGCTGAGCTTAGTTTAATTGCTTTGTTTGGTCTACAGTAGATACGATAAACTAATAAAAATTTTTTTATTTTTTTTATTTGTGTAAATAATCAAAGCACAAGTATGCTACTGAAAATATTTATATTTCTGCTTTCCAAAGACTTTCAGTGAATAATGTGAAAAATCTAAGTATTATTATGTCTCTCAGTAATCGTAAATCATGCAGTAGCTCTTTCATAGTCACTTAGCTCACTTCATAGTTTATGCAATGTAATTTAATCATTAAAAAACTGTACTTAGACCATTTTATACTTGTATATACACCGATCAGGCATAACATTATGGCCACCTTCCTAATATTGTGTTGGTCCCCCTTTTGCTGCCCCATACACAACAAACTGTGATGCACTGTGTATTCTGACACCTTTCTATCAGAACCAGCATTAACTTCTTCAGCAATTTGAACTACAGTAGCTCGTCTGTTGGATCGGACCACTCGGGCCAGCCTTCGCTCCCCACATGCATCAATGAGCCTTGGCCACCCATGACCCTGTCGCCGGTTTACCATTGTTTCTTCCTTGGACTACTTTTGATAGATACTGACCACTGCAGACCGGGAACACCCCACAAGAGCTGCAGTTTTGGAGATACTCTGACCCAGTCGTCTAGCCATCACAATTTGGCATTTGTGAAACTCGATCAAATCCTTACGCTACATTTTTCCTGTTTCTAACACACCAACTTTGAGGATAAAATGTTCACTTGATGCCTAATATATCCCACCTACTAACAGGTGTCGTGATGAAGAGATAATCAGTGTTATTCATTTCACCTGTCAGTGGTCATAATGTTATGCCTCGTCGGTGTACAGTGTATATATATATATATATATATATATGTAAATACTAACTATTCTTTATTCATTGGTTCAATCACTGAAGAGTACTGATTACAGTTTTCAGGATCAGATTAAGTAATATTTCAGTAATATTATACTTTAGTTTTTCTTAAACATTTACGGCATTTAGCGGACGCTTTTATTCAAAGCGACTTACAGTAGTGTGACAGTATATTGTCTAAGCAATTAAAGGTTAAGGGTCTTGCTCAAGGGACCAACGGTAGCAAAAGGGCCCAAAAAAAGTGGTGGGGCTTGAACCAGCGATCTTTTGATTACTACTCCTGTGCCTTAACTGCTAGACAACTGCCAACTGACATGAGCTATCATGGCTGAGGACATATGCTCATAAGTGGTCATAACAATTATTGTCAAGTATTGTAACAGTTTTATGTTTGCAGCTATCATACTATGTAATACCATTAAGGCTACTTAGATAACATAGCACTGGTCATAACAGCTAACGTCACAGGTATTATTAGACTCACTGAATGTGACAACTTGCTTTACAGATTAATGACTATAATTAATGCAAGTACCTGACTTAACAAGATAAAGGACTATTTACAGGTGGTAAAAAAACAAAATCCGTTGTTTGTCTTTGTCATTTGATGCACAGGGATGTACAGATTCACACTAAAGTAGATGCTGTTGCACAATTTGCACAAATAAAACCCCAAAAAATCAGGGCCTGAACAGTATGTCATGTGTAATATGTCACCACCAATAGCACGTCTTACACAAACTTTGAAATATAGACTTATGAACTTGGTCTTAATTTAAAAAAATAGCTTACAATACCAAGAAGAATAAAACATAGTGTTTCTGAAATCATACTAAATGTAATTCCAATGTGGAGCAAAATAATCGTGATTCTCACTTTAGCTGTTATCGTGCAGCCCTTGCTCTTGGAATGTAAGGAGTAACAGCACAAGGTTATGATGAGAAACAGAGCACCCAGCTGTCAACTAAGCATACAACTGGCCTTATATTTATCAACACACACACATATACACACACACGCAAATGCAAAGGTTACAATCCTCCCAACTCCATTTATCAGCACTGCCCTGAATCTTTTAAGCTTGATTGATAAAGGCAGAGATAATGCCGTCTTAATGCTAGAAAACAGACAGTGGAGGTCGAATCCAAATGCTGTTTTTCTCTCGCTTGCAAAACAGTAAGGATATGGTTTTAATCAAATGCAGGTCAGTTAAAATTTATACAAACAACCAACATTTAAACATTTTGTATGTGAACGTCTTAGAAAAAAACTGCAGGGTTGTTGCGGTTTTAGGATAATGCCTTCTAGCTTAATTATTTAAGGCTTACTTACTTCAATTATAATTTTTTTGTTTATAACGATTACTTGAATAATTTACCATTCCTATAAACATCGTAATAATCATAATTGACTGATGATGAGCAAGTACACTGATCAGCCATAACATTAAAATCACCTTGTTTCTGCACTCACTGTCCATTTTATCAGCTCCAACTACCATATAGGTAAGTAGTTCTGCAGTTACTAATTGTAGTCCATCTGTTTCTCTGCATGCTTTGTTAGCCCCCTTTCATGCTGTTCTTTAACGGTCAGGACTCTCCCAGGACCACCACAGAGCAGGTATTATTTGGGTGGTGGATCATTTTCAGCACTGCATTAACACTGACATGGTGGTGGTGTGTTAGTGTGTGTTGTGCTGGTATGAGTGGATAAGACACAGCAGCGCTGCTGGAGTTTTTAAACACCTCACTGTCACTGCTGGACTGAGAATAGTCCACCAACCAAAAATATCCAGCCAACAGCGCCCTGTGGGCAGCGTCCTATGACCACTGATGAAGGTCTAGAAGATGACCAACTCAAACAGCAGCAATAGATGAGCGGTCGTCTCTGACTTTACATCTACAAGGTGGACAAACTAGGTAGGAGTGTCTAATAGAGTGGACAGTGAGTGGACACTGTATTTAAAAACTCCAGCAGCACTGCTGTGTCTGATCCACTCATACCAGCACAACACACACTAACACACCACCACCATGTCAGTGTCACTGCAGGGCTGAGAATTATCCACCACCTAAATAATACCTGCTCTGTAGTGGTCCTGTGGGGGTCCTGACCATTGAAGAACAAATTGCACTGCGTATCTATTGGCTGTTTTGAATATGTGGGTGTGCAGTCACAGAGATGGGCATTCAGGTCTGCATACATAATGATTCCCAACTCGACTCTTTCCATTATCATCCAGGCAGTAGTTCCTGATGTGACGGGTGGGACCCAGTTACCTTGGACAGCCTTTGTTATGTCAAATAAATATAAATATATGGTTGCCCTTAGTAAGAAAGTAGCATCTTTTTAACTCGAGTTTGTTCTCACGTTTTAACCCGCTCATATAAATGGTTGATTTCAACTAACAGCTTTTCATTTTTGGACTTAACCTGTTTTAACATCCTCATTGCACTGATTCTGTGGGAGATGTGGGTTGTTGGGCTGGACATTAGTTATCTAGCTATACCTTCCAGCATGGATAGGTGGCTCTGGACCCCACTAGGAATTGGATGCTGTAATTGTATTCCCTTTACCCCCTTGTCAAAATTACACTATGGTCTTGTTTACATACCCTGTTTTGAAAAAGCAAACTTCTTGTATTGTAAGCAATATTCAATATGCTCACACAAATGACGTCCTAGTAATGCAAGTTAAATGTCTTTCATAAACATCTATTACAATTTACACTGGTTTGTAGTAAAACACAGTGCGGCAGTGTGAGTATTTTGTATAGCAATCTATCATAGCTTAAAGAAGGTCAGATTTTATTTATTCTTTTATTTAGGTAAATATACAAGCCTTCTTTGAGACCACTGACCTGTCAATTATTGAATTATCATGTATTAAATACTTGTCTCCACCTGTTATCCTTTTGTCCCCACAATGGTGTATATAAGGAGGTCAGTCAATCCCTCTTATCCTCTGGCATAACTCCACCAGCTCTGTTGTTGCACACCAGGCCCCTGAGAGTAAAGCCTGACTGCAAAATGAAAGCTTTGCCCCCATCATCATGTCCCAGACTAGAGGCTCTGCCCTCTTAATTCAAGCTGTGAGCACAGAGCATGCTGGGAAGTACATCTGCAAGACCTCTAATAAGCTTGGCTCTGTGCAGGCTCAGACCTTTTCACTCTGGGTACACATGAGTGATTAAAAAATCTGTTCACTCTTCTTCCCTCCCCCCACTTTGTTTACTCTCTTTCTTTTTTACTGTCTTATGGTAGTCAGGTGTGATGGAAATCTCTCATGCTAGTGTTTACAGAGCCCCCAACATTCCTAATAATGTACAGAGGGAAAACCTGCGTCAGTGTTGAATACACAGATATATGCACAGCAGTGTCTCAATGTCTCATGCACAGACATGCAAAAGGAAAAATAGGGGAAAAAGGTTTAAAAAAAAGAGGGGGGAAAAGGGACTCCATGGATAAGGGCAAGAGTTTAGAGCTAGTTTAGAATTCTGATTTTCTCTGGTATTTTAATGGTTTCTAATGGAATGCGAGAGCCCTGGCTCTAGGCCCAGTCTTCACTCTACTGTTGCCAGCTCTGGAGCTGTTTGTTTTGTAAAGTAAACCAGAGCTGCGCACCTAGTACCCTGTCAGATTAGATATTTAACTGCTTTACACCTCTTGTGTTATTCCTAAAACATTAAGTACTAATCAAATAAGTTTACTGTGTGGATATGCTTGAAAGAATATTTTAAATATTTGCAATTTAATGTCAATGTTTTTAAGCCTAAATAAAACATTATAAAGTTTCACATTTCTTTTCCCAGTTATGTCAAGTTCACACTACACGACTTTCCAAGTCGTCAGGTCGCTGTACAGTTCACACTACACGACTGGATCTCTTGTAATCGGTGTGACTTTCACACTACACGACTGATCAGCGATAGGGGGTTACACACTACACGATCTAGCACCAACTGGAATCGCAGGCGAGCTTCTCTGGTCTCCCAAACTACGTTTTGTCACGAAAACAAACACGAGAAGTGGCGGGGGGTTTAATGATACCACGTCCAAAAATGCACATCAACAAGTAGCGAGCGATCAAAGTTGTTTGTGCGCTGATGTGCAGCGTAAAAGCAAGGAGAAAAATAAATGAATCCGAGTGGATTTGGCAATGCAACGAGCAGAGATTGTTTTGTTCTGTAGCGAGTTGGAGGTAAATAATAATTTTTTTGTAATGCAGTGTTGGTATTGTGGTTTGGCGTGGACGACAAGTTCACAAATATTGTAAAGCTTGTGTGTGTGCCGATGTATTCTGATAGAAACTTATTATCCCCCTCGCCACACTCATTGCCAGTTGCAAACGACTGATCCAGATATTCAACATGCTAGATATCTCTCCTCAGTCACTCGCTTGGCAAGCTGCTCGGATCGAGTTGTTGAGTAGTTTACACATAGTGATTGAGAGCCGAGTTTAGATCACCGAGCGAACACCGAGTTGCTCCCGAGCTGCCACATCTAGCGGCGACCAGTCGGCGAGTGAAAATCAGGGCAAAAATCGTATAGTTTGAACTAGGCATTAAATTATCTTGTCTCTATTAGGTATTATTATTATTATTTGCTATGTTTTGTAATATAAACTGAAACAGTTCCTTCCTGATTTTAAGATTTCAATTACAAATTGATATCAATACTGTAATAAGAAGTAAGGTAAATAAGGAAAGGCATGAACTCTTTTTTTGTAGGAATGGGCTTGTTAAATAAATTAGCAAAGTGAACCTACTATTTAATATTAGATGCAAGTCACAATTTTTTCAGGTTATTTAAAAGTACACTTGTCTAAAATTTGTTCATCTTGCCATGACAAACAAGGTAAAAAAAATCTCAAAAATATAATAAAACAGTTCAAACAAGTTTACTGAAAGCCAGAAAACACACACAGGTCTGTAGACCCCAAGAGTCTATCACTTAATTCCCATCTTAACTATTTACACAGACAAACATGAAAAACTCCATGTTTTGCATCTTAAGGTATGATGGTTGCTACTTTAGTTTACCTTGTAACTGCTAGAGCTGTTAAAGCCAAAATAGTATGTTAGTGTTTACTGTTACACAACCATGCAAAGTGATAATTGATTCCAATGATTTCCTACAGATGACTACCCAAAACATTATGAATCAACCATGTCTATAACAGTTGCCAGTGGACATTGTAGGTTAGATGCAAATTTTTGTTAGCTACAAGCAGTAATTTTGTGTAGATGTAGAAAATATGCTGACTATGTTACTCATTAGACCATATTACATTTTTAATTTGCCCAGATATCATGAGTTTTTATAACTAGGACCCTACTAAATTCATGGGAAAATATGCTTAATTTCACAGACCTTGTTTTTCAAAAATGACAGATTTTAAAGAAAAGAGTCACACTTCACGGCAGTCATTAAGATACACTTAAATGATAAAATAAAAGGAAGCTACAATACACAGTCAGCCTACCTTAATAGTTGAAAGACAAAAATTTGCATCCATGTTTTGACAACACCACCGCGTCCACAGAATTGATTAGAAGTTTTCCGAACTCAGTTACCCGAGTCGTGTTTTTAGCTGCTTTAGACTTCAACGTCTTGGACATTTTGTTTAATCGATTGCTAATGTAACTGAGCATTTGTAGAGTTTGCTGAGTTTATAGACTGTACGTAGACAAATTATTAGGTGCATAATACTTTACTGGCTTGTTCTTTTGAGGTGCAGCACAGACTACAAAGAGATGATCACGTATGTAGAGAAGCACACTATTCCTTTAATTATGGAATCCCCAAAAGGACAAAATGCACTCAATACGTAAACACATACATCAAACATTGTCAGCACACTACACCACAGAAAAGTCATTTACACTAACTTGCTGTATGATTGCTTGGACCGCCTTAAATTGCATATTTGCTTAAATGCAACCACTGAACAAAAACCCTAAAGTTTGAATTTCACAGCAAATTGCATATTATGGGAAACGGCTCATTTCACGCGCCGTGACACGGTTTCACGGCCCACAATGTATAGAGACTGCTCATAGTGGTGGTTATTAATATAACTGATTATTTTTTAGCTGTATTTTGTGCCATTTTAAAAGTATTTAGTAGTGTTGCGTAAATCATTGTCTGAACTTTCCTGTTCCTTTACTGATGCCATTTCTTTTTGTATGACATACGCTGTGTTTTTTTCACTTTATTGTATCTCTGTTATGTGGTGTTTTTTAAACCCTTCAGTATTTTAGCACAGTGCATTAAATACAGAAAACGGAATCAGTTAAAACCAAATATGAAATTATTTATCTAAAGAAATTCAAACATGTACTGCTGTGTTTTACAGAACATCAGTCCAGTTTTATAGCTGCAGATACGAATGCACAACCCTCTATCAATCCCGTTCAGAGTGACGAAGGAGAAGGATTATCCCTGCATTTGGAAGAGGGGTTTGGTGATACCGTAGGTCCCATCAGCGAGAGGACTAGTAACAAGCCCACTCCAGAGGCCCCAATCATCATCAGTCCTCCTCAAACACATAAACCCAACACCTATGATCTAGAGTGGAGGTCAGGACGAGATTGGGGCAACCCAATCACTGCCTACTTTGTTAAATACCGCAAGGTGAATAAAATCTCTCTTTTTTTTTTACCATTAAATTTATATTTACATTAGAGCCTTTATTTTAGTCATTCTCATTATGAAAAATGTAATTTTTATATGAAAAGTGGGAGGAGCAGTCTAAAGTTTTAATAAAAGGGGGGTCACTTTGATTTTAAGAATTTGGGTTTGCAGCAATGATATGCTTGCTTTGTCCTTTCTCTCAAAGTTTGCACTGGTAAACTGTTGACCTGACCTAAGAAAATTGTGACATTTTTCTGTCTTAGGCCTTGCAGGATTATATCACTGTTTTGATGGCATTTTCAATGTCTTTGTTCTACTTCCTAACTGTCCCTTTCTCACTATTGTATAAAACACCTAACTGTTTTGCTTGTGCATGTTGCTGTAGGTAAATGACATGAGCAGTGTGGTGGGTAGCTGGCACACAGTACGAGTTCCTGGCAGTGAAAAGAACCTTCTCCTGTCGGACCTAGAGCCTTCCAGTCTGTACGAAGTGCTCATGGTCGCACGCAGCACTGCTGGAGAGGGTCAGCCCGCCATGCTCACTTTCCGTACGGGAAAGGGTAATGATTTCACTTGCTTACTTGTCTGCAAACACACACATACACTTTTATTTTTTAATGAGTAGATGCTGCTAAATAACAGTTGCCAATTAATATAATAGCATAGATTTATGACATGATGCTATAGTTGGGGGTGGCACGGTGGCTCGGTGGGTAGCACTGTCGCCTCACAGCAAAAAGGTCCTGGGTTCGATCCCCAGGCGGGGCAGTCTGGGTCCTTTCTGTGCTGAGTTTGCATGTTCTCCCCGTGTCTGGGTGGGTTTCCTCCGGGAGCTCCGGTTTCCTCCCACAGTCCAAAAACATGCAGTCATGGAGACACTGAATTGCCCTGTAGGTGAATGGGTGTGTGTGTGTATGTGTGTGTCTGCCCTGCGATGGACTGGCGCCCCATCCAGGGTGTTACTGTGTGCCTTGCACCCATTGAAAAAGCTGGGAATAGGCTCCAGCACCCCCCGCAACCCTTACTGGATAAGCGGTTACGAAAATGATTGAGTGATTGAGTGCTATAATTGGGTATGTGTTTTACTGAATGCAGTCAATAATAGGACAAACACTCAAATTTATATGATATCCAATACAGTTGTATGTGGCACTGAGTACTGTACGTGGATTCTTTCTGTATGAAGTTTGCATGTTCTCCCCTTGTCTGCGTGGGATTTCTGGGAGCTTCTTCCACAGTCCAAACACATGCAAGTGAGGTGAATTGGAGATACAATATTGTCCATGACTGTTTGACACTGAAGACTTGAACTGATGAATCTTGTGTAACCAGTAACCAGCTGTTCTGTCATGAATGTAACCAAAGTGTGTAAAACATGATGTTAAAATCCTAGTAAATTACTAAATTAATTAATCACTGCAGCTCTTTTAGCAACACTTCTTTTGCTTGTTTTCTCATTGTTTCGTTCTGTCATTCTAGAGAGGAGTCCTCCTTCCAATAAGAACCCTTCCAAAGCACCGGTTGTGTCTCAGCCTGAAAAAGTTCCAGAAGAAAAAGTCATCAACACACACTACGGAGTCGTTATACATGACAGAGGTGAACCTGAAGTGCTGTGAAGATACTTGAATGAACAATTATCATTTACAGTGTGAAGGATTTTAATGCATTGTTTGCACCTGGAAATATAGAAAATAACAGTGTGATTTACAGAGTAGATGTAGTCTGCAAGCATGTAGTGTTTATTATTACTATTATTAGTATTATTATGAGGGTTCTTTAAAAAGTTCCTACACTTTTTTTTTAACTCTAATTATTAAAAATTTCAAAAACAAATTAGATCACTTTTCTACATCGTCACCTTCCTTTGAGATCCATTTTTCCCAGTGTCGTACCATTTGAATGCCATCAGCAGAAATGTTTTGGTTGAGCGTGTAGCCACTGATGCACTGCTGCTTTCACATCATCATCACATGGAAATCTTCTTTCCCTTAAAGCTTCTTTGAGTGATCCAAAAAGACACGACCAATTACTACTCCTCCCGCCCTCACCATTTCCAACAGAAATATAAAAGTGCAGAAAGGTGCTTTTTAAAGATCCCTCATATTATTATAATAATTAATATTATTATTATTTTGTTTTCAAAAAACAGGTTTTTTGTTCCATCCAAATTCCTTGGCCACAATCGGCTAGTAGCTTTTGCTCAAAAACTGATTGGGCACTTGGATCATTACAGTCATTACATTACAATATAACAAAACGAGACAATTCAAGTAATTTATATTTCAATAATTTCCTTCAGGATAAATAAAGTATATATCTATCTATCTATCTAGATAGTTTTCTATCTATCTATCTATCTATCTATCTATCTATCTATCTATCTATCTATCTATCTATCTATCTATCTATCTATCTTATCTATCTACATTTACATTTTCAGCCTTTAGCAGACGCTTTTATTCAAAGCGACTTACAATTATGATTGAACACAATTTTGAGCAATTGAGGGTTAAGGACCTTGCTCAGGGGCTCAACAGTGGCAACTTGGTGGTGGTGAGGCTTGAACCGGCAACCTTTTGATTACTAGTCCAGTACCTTAACCACTGAGCTATCACTTCCCTTGGACAGAAATAAAACTATCTATCTATATGTCTGTCTGTCTGTCTTCTTAAGGCTTATTATTATTATTACATTATTATTATATTATTATTAGTATATAGGCAAAACAGCTTCTGCTTGATATCCATCTCATGTTTTTTTTATTTGTATGTAAATTAGATTTACTTTGTGTTACATTCTTTTCATGTTCATGTCTTGCCGTGTGTGTGTGTGGTAGGGGTTATATCTGTGTCTGTGTCTGTTGGTGTGTTTACTTGCATGTCTTGTAGCTACTGTGTCTGGTTTTGAACAGACACTTAACTACATATTATTGCATGGCTTATACTGGCTTTATTATAGTTTTATTACTTTTAGTGACTGAATAAACATGGTTATAATAGGAAAAAATGTTTGCCATTAAAAATGTTGATTTAGGCTTTACTTACAATATTTTATCTTCACTTAAGTCTTTTTTACTAACCCACTCTCTTCTTTTTGGCTTTCTTCCTTTCTGTCCATGGCCCATAGCCTGTTCAGTAAGTACATGCATAACTTCAACATGTAGTTAGTTTGTCTGTTGTGTCATTTTGACTTTTGCCTTTCTTGTTTTTTTCCAATCTCCCATGTACACTGTTTATTTCATTTCACAAAATGAATTAGGAACTGTTTCTAGGGTATAATCACATTATACCAGGTCTTAATTGTTTTTTTTGTTTTTTTTCTCAACAGTTCCAGAGGCCCCAGATCGACCAACTATCTCAATGGCATCTGAAAATTCGGTCTATGTCGCATGGATCCCGCGGGCCAACGGCGGCTCTCCAATCACAGCTTTCCGTGTAGAGTTCAGGAAGCAGGGACGAAGCGGAGACTGGACTATTGCAGATGATAATATTTCACCTCTCAAGCTGTCTGTAGAAGTGCGCAACCTAGAACCAGGTACATTTAAACACAGTTAGCTAAGCACTGCCATGGAAGCTATGTTTGTCGTTCATTTTTGTCTATACAAACTAATTGGCAAACGTATCTGGACATGTACCTTTCTATTTACTAGCTAAACATCTCATTTTAAAATCATGGGAGTTAAGTAAACATGTTTTCCGTACCGTTGCCACAGAAGCTGAAACTCTCTAAAATGTTATTGCATACAAGAACTAAGCTCAAACTATGATTTTTATTTTGCATACACCAAACTTAACAGACTCCAGAGTCCAGTGGTGAATTGCTTAAGAACACTCAAGCTGAAACTGGCACTGTGCAATACACATGGTCAGCTAAGCATTGTCATGCTTCTATTTACAGGTTCTACATACCGCTTTCGCGTCATTGCCTTGAACAACTATGGTGAAAGTGCTCACAGTGCCACTTCCAGGACATACCAGGTAGCAATGACGAGTCAGCCCACATCCAACCGTCCTGTTACTGGCCCTCACATCTCATCGACTGATGCTGTCAGTGACACACATATCATGGTGCGATGGACTGTGAGTAGTAACACGTCACACTTACACAGATATAGTGTTGTTTGTTTGTTTATTAGGATTTTAACGTCATGTTTGACACTTTTGGTTACATTCATGACAGACACAGTAGTTACTCGTTTCACAAGACATTAGTTCATGACAGAAATTTTGTATCTCATATTTACCTCACTTGCATGTCTTTGGACTGTGGGAGGAAACCGGAGCACCTGGAGGAAACCCACACAGACACAGGGAGAACATGCAAACTCCACACAGAAAGGACCCGGACCACCCCACCTGGGGATTGAACCCAGGACCTTCTTGCTGTGAGGCGACAGTGCTACCCACTTGCCCACACAGATACAATAAAAGTCACACTTATTATCTGTATTGACAAGTAACCCTGGAGTAAATTTGAAAAGAAATGTAATATGCTACAATAATTACATTCACCATTTTAAAGTTTTAATTCAGTAATTAAAATTTACCAATTAACATCTTCCACGCCTCACATTTCTGTTTTTCTGTTCCATTTAGCTATTTGTAAAGGAAAATATAAACATTTCTATAGCAGAAAATGTAGCTTTGCTAAGGATCCTCATCATGTGTTAATACAGCCTCTCATAAAACCTTTGGCTCGTTCTCAAAATGCATACTATTTATTAAAATGTCAATGAATTTTACATTTGTTCAATTTAACTATTCATAAATTAAAATTATACAGATCTCTTCTACTCTTCTCAAACTATTGGCTGAGTCTCAAACAATTCCAAGGCCTTTATATTGTCAGTAATAAATATGGTGAGTTACAAAACATGGCCTCTACTTACTGCAGTAAGTAGACTTAGTTGATGACTAACTGCCTAGGCTGTAGCCTAGTGGTTATGGAACTGGTTATGGAAGTAATCAGAAGGTTGCTGGTTCAAGCCAGGGTGCTGCTGTAGGGACCTTGAGCAAGGTCCTTAACCCTCAATTGCTCAGACTGTAGACTGTAACTGTAATGTAAGTTGCTTTGGATAAAGGCTGCTTAAAGTCTGCTTAATGCGGAAAATGTAATGTAAATGCCTCACTTTATGTAATTACTGTGGTTATTCTCTTGCGTACAGTCCACTTCTTACATAGCTGCACAGCCAATGAAATATAAAAAACTTGATCCAATAAAGAATGGCACGATTGTAAGTAATATGTTTTTAAAAGCTGTTGCAATAGTTGCGGAATAATGTTCTTGTTCTTTTTGTGTTTATTTTTTTTCATTTTTATTTCCTTGGCAGTATACTCCTTCCAGTAACAACAACACCCCCATCCAGGGCTTCTACATTTACTATCGGCCTACAGACAGTGACAATGACAGCGACTATAAGAAAGACATGGTAGAAGGTAAGAAACTATATTTCTCTTATTGATGATTTTTTGACACTGAGCCAATTTGTGTTGATCTTATGCTCCAGTGCTTATCCCTGTTTCAAACCAGTTTAAAGGAGACTTGGTAATTAGTAATATATATTACTAGCCATTATTTACTGATCAGGTGTGGGTAGCACTGTCGCCTCACAACGAGATGGTCCTGGGTTCGATCCCCAGGTGGGGCGGTTCGGGTCCTTTCTGTGTGGAGTTTGCATGTTCTCCCCTGTGTCTGTGTGGGTTTCCGCCCACAGTCCAAAGACATGCAGTCACGTGAATTGAAGATACAAAACTGTCCATGACTGTGTTTGACATTAAAACTTGTGAACTAATGAATCTTCTGTATCGAGTAACTACTTTTTCTGTCATGAATGTCACCAAAGTGTATAAACATGACGTTACAATCCTAATAAATAAATACTGATCAGGTGCTGGGTAATTACATTACAATTCCCAGTGTATGTATTTTCATACCATTATAGTAAAAAAACCAATACTATATACAACATTTTGTGCTATTTTAGTGCCAGAAAGGTTTTTTAGTTTTTAAGTTTTTAGTGCTAACCATAGATCTAACCATATTTACACAACATATCTGCTGTGCCCTTAAGTTACAAACAAGTGTCATTAATTTTCAAGTCCCCTGAATTGAATTATACTTTTTTACTATTGTTTGTATTTGTGTGTGTAGGGGGGTTAAGGGCAGACTGAGAAAAGTTTATTTAGCTGATTGACATACACCAGATTTGCAGCATGGGACAACAGGCTAGGCTAAAGTGTGTTTTTAATCAATGAGCTGCCCCTATAATGGCCCTAGAATGAAACTCTAGACAGAAAGTTGGGCTGCACACCTGGGAGAAATGTTAACATTGTTTGTCAAACTGTTCTGCCATGTTCTGTTTAGCCCACACAACTAAACACTTTATACGTTTTACTGTGTGTGTGTGTGTGTGTGTGTGTGTGTAAGTACGTGAGCTACATATTTTCTTATTCATGTTCACACACATGAAAAAGTGCCACAATCTTTGGTCAGAGTGATGACTCATTGAGTGCACGCTTATTGGATCGGAGTGTGTGCAGTGCAGTGGGCATGCAGTGGGGAGCCCAGCCAGAACAAACATTAAGTTTCCTAATAAGGATGTCTGGAGTAAAGCATGTGTCTGAGGCCTCATAGGACATGAGAAAGTAAAAGTAAGATAGAAAGAGTGCAAAGAACTTTGGGAGCTTTGTTTGAACAACACTGGCATTGTAATTGTTACGCTTACCCCACCCCTTTGTATTCTACTGTCACAGGCGTCAAGCGCTGGCACATGATTGCTCAACTCCAGCCTGAGACATCCTACGACATCAAGATGCAATGTTTTAATGATGCAGGAGAGAGCGAATACAGTAATGTGATGATCTGCGAAACCAGAGGTGAGAGCAAGGGGAAATGAGTGTACTGTTACAGGAATGTTATATTGCAGGATGCTATAAAAGTCAGTGCTGTAATTACAGACCTGAATCAGTGATGGTTTTATTACAGTCAGAGACAATAAGACACATTGTGCTGCATCATTCTTATGTTATGTACTAATGAAGGTCTGGATAAAATAAAAACCAAAGGCACACAGCAATTTGTTAATGGAATGTCTAACAAACTTATATGTCCACACACATAGATACAATTCTATTATTAAAGTGTTTCTGAATATAGAATATTTATAAAAACGTTATCTGTGATTGTACATAGTACAACGAAATGATGTTTGGTACTTCTCAACATAAATCAATCATATAAAAAGAAAAAACAGTGACAAGCAAAGTAGCAAAAAATGAGGTGCAAAAGTGTGAGAGGGTTTGGGTGGGGGTGTGCAGTGGGAGTGATGGAGGTCACAGCTCTGGGGAAGAAGCTTTTCCTCAGCCTGCTAGTCTGAGTTATTATTCTGAACCTGTAAGAACCTGCTTTTTTTTTTTTTGTTTTTAACATCATGGACATGTGAACCAATAAATGAACTTTTTTTCTCTCTTTCTGGATATGTGTAGTCCGCCAGCCACCAGGTGCTCCTAGTCAGCAGCCCATCAGCCCACCAGAGGGCTATCCACCAAGTCAGTCGACCCAGTCAGGAGGTGGCATTCTGTATCTTATTGTGGGAAGCGTGCTGGGAATCATGGTGCTCACTTTGCTCATCTTTATCGTCATTTGTCTATGGAAAAATCGGCAGCAGAACAACATGCTTAGTAAGTCTCAGTATGTCTTCAGACATGTGGACACATACACTGCTGTTTTTACTAGTGCCAATAGACGTCAGCATGAGTTTGACTAAAGTCACTATTAAACCACATTATTTTAACCTGATTAAAGCTTTGATTTACACTCAAGCTGTGTCTGTGCTGGTCGACCTGAAGCTGCAGATTTTTGGGGTTGACATTCGGCACAGGCTGTAATATTACACCTTTGAAAAATTTTTTAGACCAGTCACAGCAAGTTGGAGTATATCAGACATTTTAGATGTTTTTTTTTAACTAGACACAGTCTAGTAAATTATGCTGGTAAATAAGCCAAATAGAAGTGAATCATGACAACAGATGATTAAGTAGTAAGTGTGAAAAAGCAAATAAATTATGAACAGGGCTTTTTTGAGTGTAGGTGTGGGAAGTTAATAGTGAAACTGCACACATCAGTATTCAGAGCAAATGCATGCATCTGGGTGGGGTTTTTGCAGGATCTGGGTGAGTACGTTTTACTCACAGTTTACAGTTTGAACTGACAGTTTCATCATGAAGGTCAGTTTTGGGCAGTGTAAAAAACACAAAATATGTAATGCCATAATGCTTTGACTGTATTTAATATATGACGTTTTATTTCAAAACATTTGAAAATACAGTGGGGCCAAAAAGTATTTAGTCAGCCACTGATTGTGCAAGTTCTCCTACTTAGAAAGATGAGAGAGGTCTGTAATTTTCATCATAGGTACACTTCAACTATGAGAGACAAAATGAGAAAAAAAATCCAAGAAATCACATTGTAGGATTTTTAAAGAATTTATTTGTAAATTATGGTGAAAAATAAGTATTTGGTCAATAACAAAAGTTCAACTCAATACTTTGTAACATAACCTTTGTTGGCAATGACAGAGGTCAAACGTTTCCTGTAAGTCTTCACCAGGTTTGCACACACTGTAGCTGGTATTTTGGCCCATTCCTCCATGCAGATCTCCTCTAGAGCAGTGATGTTTTGGGGCTGTCGCTGGGCAACACAGACTCCACAAATTTTCTTTGGGGTTGAGGTCTGGAGACTGGCTAGGCCACTCCAGGACCTTGAAATGCTTTTTACGGAGCCACTCCTTCATTGCTCGAGCGGTGTGTTTGGGATCATTGTCATGCTGGAAGACCCAGCCACGTTCAATCTTCAATGCTCTCACTGATGGAAGGAGGTTTTGGCTTAAAATCTCACGATACATGGCCCTGTTCATTCTTCCCTTAACACGGATCAGTCGTCCTGTCCCCTTTGCAGAAAAACAGCCCCAAAGCATGATGTTTCCACCCCCATGCTTCACAGTAGGTATGGTGTTCTTGGGTTCTTCTTCTTCCTCCAAACACGACGAGTTGAGTTTTTACCAAAAAGTTCCATTTTGGTTTCATCTGACCACATGATATTCTCCCAATCCTCTTCTGGATCATCCATAAGCTCTCTGGCAAACTTCAGGGCCTGGACATGTACTGGCTTAAGCAGGGGGACACACCTGGCACTGCAGGATTTGAGTCCCTCTCGGCGTAGTGTGTTACTGATGGTAGCCTTTGTTACTTCGGTCCCAGCTCTCTGCAGGTCATTCATCAGGTCCCTCTGTGTAGTTCTGGGATTTTTGCTCACCGTTCTCATGATCATTTTGACCCCACGGGATCGAGAGAGATTATCAATGGTCTTGTATGTCTTCCATTTTCTTACAATTGCTCCCACAGTTGATTTATTCACACCAACCTGCTTGCCTATTGTAGATTCACTCTTCCCAGCCTGGTGCAGGTCTACAATTTTCTTCCTGGTGTCCTTCGACAGCTCTTTGGTCTTGGCCATGGTTGACTGTTTGAGGCTGTGGACAGGTGTCTTTTATACAGATAACGATGTCAAACCGGTGCCATTAATACAGGCAGGTAATGAGTGGAGGACAGAAGAGCTTCTTAAGAAGTTACAGGTCTGTGAGAGCCAGAAATCTTGCTTGTTTGTTATTGACCAAATACTTATTTTCCACCATAATTTACAAATAAATTCTTTAAAAATCCTACAATGTGATTTCCTGGATTTTTTTTCTCATTTTGTCTCTCATAGTTGAAGTGTACCTATGATGAAAATTACAGACCTCTCTCATCTTTCTAAGTAGGAGAACTTGCACAATCAGTGGCTGACTAAATACTTTTTGGCCCCACTGTATGTATTTTCTATATTAAGCCCCATACATACGTATTTACATTAATACATTAATTTATTAAGCATGTAAGAATACTTTATCCAAGGTTTTGTTGTATACTTGCTTTATCATATAATTACTTTGATGTTTACATAATTAAAACAATGGAAGTAAATGTAGTTTAAATGTAGTGTTTTTTTTTATTTTTATAAAAATAGTTTAACAGTTGTCAATAGTTAACTATATAACACCTCTCATTGGGCTTTAATTTTACTGCACTGTGTACCTTTATATAGACAGCCATATCAGTTCATCACAAATTGCAAGAAACTCATGAGTGTTACATAAAGTAAACATAAAGTGGATTCAAAAAGTATTCAGACTTGACTTTTCTTGACTTTTTGCACACTATGTTACGGATTTATATTTGAAAGGATATAACTGCCTTTTTATCAATCAGTGTTCCTTTAATCACCTATAATGTCTTTAGAATCGTTAGAGTAATTTACACTGGGTGAGTAAGTGTCAGTTTGTCAGTTATGATGGTCACTTATCAGTTAAAATAAATTGCACTTTAGTTATCTATGAGATTGGAGTCCACCAGTTGCTATTTTAAATGATTGGGCATACTTTGGAAAGGCACACACCTGGGTCAAATATATGTATTTTTGATGTCTTAAAATTGTTTTTGTTTAAAGTCAAGTGCTTCTTTTAAAGAGCCAGTTTACATGTACAAACTCACATTCTGATAGCTTGGCACAGGGAAAAACCTGGCAACCTCTTTTGTATGTACTGCATTTGAGTAACGTTAATAATATACACTGATGAGGCATAACAGTATGACCACCTAACGAATATTGTGTTGGTCCCCCTTTTGCTGCCAAAACAGCCCTGCAACTGTGACGCACTGTGTATTCTGACACCTTTCTATCAGAACCAGCATTAACTTCTTCAGCAATTGGAGCTACAGTAGCTCGTCTGTTGGATCGATCCACACGGACCAGCTTTTGCTCCCCACGTGCATCAATGAGCCTTGGCCGCCCACTGCACACTGGGAACAGCCCACAAGAGCTGCAGTTTTTGACCCAGTTGTCTAGCCATCACAATTTGGCCCTTTCGCTTAAATCCTTACGCTTGCCCATTTGTTCTGCTTCTAACACATCAGCTTTAAAGATAAAATGTTCACTTGCGGCCTAATAGGTGCCATGAAGGAGATAATCAGTGTTATTCACTTCACCTCATAATGTTATGCCTGGTTGGTGTAAATAGACCACACTGAAAACAGACTTAAGCAGCTACATATAGCATGTATACATACTAATAACTTTCCAGACATATCTATTAACTTTGTAATTTAAGTTGCCATCTTAATTTGCCATCTTTATTATATAAACTATATAAATGATTAATTATTAAATTATACAAACTTTATGATAAGTTTTTGATGCCCAGTCATTTTATAATGTGTTAGGTCTTTTAAAGATGTGGTGCAATCCTGATTTTACTTTAACCAAATATGCCCTGCTTTGTCTTGCTCTTTGTCTCTTATAGTCTCACTCTTGTTTCATGTCTATTTCTACAGAACATAATCCTCCTGGCTACCTGTACCCGCCTACAGAGATGAATGGCCACATTATGGATTACACTGCACTGTCTGCCTCCAGCCAGCACAATGGCAGCGTCCATGCCGGCTATGGGCACAACAGGCCTCTAATACGCCACGGTTGTCACCACCTGCACCACAAACTCCCTAATGGCATGACACTACTCAACAGCCCAGGGCCTCTCTACACTCAGGGGCATTCCCATACCCATGATACCTCTCAGCCAAAGAACAGCTTGGATTATGAATACACACACCCTCATCACATACACAATGTGAGTACGGTCCCTACATTACTGTAATTAGCAGTAATGTTGTTTTTATATTTATTTTTCAACAGCATTTCAAACTTGCATATAACGTAGGACTAGTACTGTAACATGTTGGTGCTATTTTTAAATTATAATTATGTTATACTTGCAAAAGTTTGTGAACAACCTAAAATCACGATTGCTTCTATCCATTCCTCTTTTGAAGTTTGTTTATTAGTTTATTAGGATTTTAACATCATGTTTTACACTTTGGTTACATTCATGACAGGAACGGTAGTTATTCATTACACAAGGTTTATCAGTTCACAAGTTTATATCAAGCACAGTCTTGGACAATTTAGTATCTTCAATTCACCTCACTTGCATGTCTTTGGACTGTGGGAGGAAACCGGAGCACCCGGAGTAAACCCACGCAGACACGGGGAGAACATGCAAACTCCACACAGAAAGGACCCGGACCGCCCCACCTGGGGTTCGAACCCAGGACCTTCTTGCTGTAAGGGGACAGTGCTACCCACTAAGCCACCGTGCTGCCCCATAAATAAAAGTAAAGATGGTGTACATGTTGTATAATAGAATACACACTGTATGGTTTATTTACGTATATTATGCCTCTCTCAGATTATTTATTTACACATGTATTTATACATAAGTGGAAAAAAAATACTAATCTGATTTGAACAAAACAGCAAGGGGTACTTACTAACAGAGGTCGAAGAAGGGACAAGCCACAAACCACAGATGGACCAACAAAAGTGCCACTATGGTTTAATTACAGATCATTTTAATACTGGCTGTGAGTTGAATGTGTCACAACGCTCAGTGCATCAAACCCCTTTGTGTAAATGAATGTCAAAGCACCTACAATTGCCATGCTTAGATTGGAACTAGACTTTATAGCAAAAGAAGTTCTACAGGTCTGATGAATCCTGTTTCCCCAAAGAATGTGTACATAATTTACCCACAGAAAAAGTGGCACCAGGATGCACTGTAGGACAATCTATCTTGCAATGTACTGAACTTAAAGGACCTAGATGTCTTGGGCAAGACTGTTTAGATGTATGATTGTAATGGTTTAGCTCATAAGTGTACATAGACAAAATTTTTGTAAATAATAATAATTTACTTTCACCATAAATACATGACAAAAATCTTTAATAAGAACCCCAATCCACCGTAAACACCTGTTTACCTTTATAAATCTCTTGATAGTAATTAATTTGATGTGCTCTCCCAAAACAGATCTGATCAGCTGTAACATTTGTCCAGAACAACTGGACACCTACTGGAATCAGTCAATCTAAAAAAGCATACAGTTCTCTGGAATGTTATTGTATTCTGTATAGGGCTGTCGAAGTTAACGCGATAATAACGCATTAACGCAATCTCAATTTAACGCGGTTATAAAAATTAGTGCCGTTAACGCAAATTCTAGTTCATGTTGAGACTTGACTGGTAGAACAAACATTTGAATGTCGGACTTGCCACCGTTTTTCATTTGCGGTTTGTTAACATAATGTTACCGAGCGTGGTAGTGTCGTAGTAATGCACTTGCATAATAAAGAAGCTGCCAGTCCTCCATTCACGTAACGCTAGGACGGACACTTTAAAATCCTCCTTTTGGAGTGAACTGGTTTCATTTTTGATCAATATTATTTACCATTGGCTCAGGTACATGTCGAAACAAATGCTTTGTATATCATTGGTTTAACAGCCTCATTTGACTCCTTATAGAGCTACCACTGGCCAATCGGAGAAGGTCCGCCCTCTAAATGCTAGTCTGTGATTGGGTGGTTGAATTTCGCCCGCCCTCTCTGTTTTGTAAACACCGCTACTTGAGTCAATCACTCAGCTCTCATGATCAGGAACGCGGTGAAAATGCCAAAAAGTAAACTTTTGAGGCAGCGATGAACGGACCTAAATATGAAAAGACACAACATTTAGTGAGTAAAACAGTCATTTGTTATATAATTCTTGCTTAAATTGGTCAAAAACTCTGTTATATGGGTTCTGGATTCATTCTGTGTGTTGCAGTAGCATGTCCCCCTGTTCCTAATATGATGTCCGGCTTTTTGGGGTGTAATGTCCTCCTTTTTGTTACTATGAATCTGGCCACCCTAGTCTAAACACACTCAGTTCGTGTAGAAACGTCCATTAAACCACTGGATAGTATTACTGCCTAGTATGTGAGTGAATAAAACAGTTTTCTCTTGTCCCAGCAGTTTTTAACATCAGTACATTTAGCATAAAATGTGTTCACCATTTTAACTGTAACATTTCACTTAAAAATCCTTGTTTTCTATAACATTTACACAGATTTTTTTTTATGCGATTAATCGCGATTAACTAAATGAAATTCTGAGATTAATCGCGATTAAAAATTTTAATCGTTTGACAGCCCTAATTCTGTAGCTTAGTTTTTACTTTAATGGATTTTACTACAGAATGCATTAATTAATGCTTTGTTTTGAACATGGTGATCATTAAACTAATGTAGCTATTTTTTGACGTCTCATTCTATGAGGTTTTGTGGAAAGATAAAATCCCACATTAAGTAACTGGCTCTTTAGTATGACCCATTCTGCCTCCAATGTTAGACTGTGTAGATTGCATTGCTGTATACTTACACAAATCAGCAATAGGTGTGGCTAATATAGATGATCCCACTTATTAGAAGTTTATGGCCATATACTGTTTGTAATGAGGAAAAACTGAAAAGGGTTATCATGTTTTTGCTGTGCAGGGGGAAGGCGTGTACACATCTGTGGCCCAGACGGACTCAACCGACTGTATGAACTGTCAGAACTTCTGCAACAATAACAGGTGAGAAAAAGTAAAAATAAAGAGGAAAAATTACAATTTGCTTTCTCTAACACTGTCTCCTGTCGCTTGTAGCAGAGTAGCACCTAATGATGCAATCCGTACTGTGATTTTGTCAGCTCACCTTATTCTTGGTCTTCCTCGTCTTGTCATTACACTGCCTTAATGGTGTCATGTGAATGCCTCAACACATACCCAAAGTTACGTAACTTACGGGACTTAATGTGGCTCAGTAGCTCATTTCTGCTTTGGTCATCCTGTAAACTTGCTTAGTGATTATTTTCCCCTATGAGATTTTCAGCATTTGTTCTTTCTACAATGACCAGGCATGACAATGACACATCCATATGTGGCTACTGGCCAGACCAAGGCTTTCATCAGTCATAGCTTGATGATGCCAATTAACTTGTTTTACCACATTCCTGTCAATTTGACCTTCATCACCATGTCCATTGCAATTCTTGACCTCACCAGCACATTGTGTATTTGATACTCTACCTCCCAAATATAAGGAGTCCACTTGTTCCAATCCTCTACCTTCCACCATAATCTCCAGTACTAATAGTCGAAGGGATAAAACCATACTCATCTGGGATTCAGTTTCGTTTTTACTATGCCTGCACACACACACCTATGCAGTCATACACGCAGTGCGGCATGTGTCCATCATTGAAGCTTGTTTATCTGTTGTAGCACTAACAGTTTATCCAGAGTGCAGTCATGCAATTCTTCCAACAAGAGTAGTGTTTACTTTCAACTTCCCACAAGTCAGTGGGGAGAGACCGGGTGAATGGAGCAGATACAAGCCAAATTTATTCAAAGTTTGTATGCTGAGGGGGATCTACATGTGTGACTCTATTTATTTACAAGACTTTGTGTGTGGCTGTGTGTGTTTATTTATATTTTGCGTTTAGGCATGCGTGTTTATATGTGTATATAAGTTACAGTGAGTGTATCAGTAAGAAGACAGCTACTGCTTAATCACTCAGCACAGACGGAAAAAAAAACATACGTTAGCCAATTTGGGATGAAGCCTGATTATATAAGGTTGCAGGACTTTTATAGTTGTGGTGATATTTATAGTTGTAGTCAATATTATTGGCATCCTTGATTGTTTAGTATAAAAAGCCAGAAATATGTGGATATGTACCAACTTTGTATCTTTAGAATATTTTAATAGCATGTCCAGATGCATTCATCTGTCCCAGAACATTTTCCCAGAAGGACTGTGGTTTGTCTATGTAAATTTTGGCAAAGTGCAGTTGCTCTTTCTATGCCTTTCTTTAAGAAGAGGGGTTCACCTTGACCTGCACTTATAGAGCCCTGTTTTGGTCAGTGTGTGGCATATGGTAAATGTTGGAACCATCACTCCAGATGTCTCCAGCTCAGCTGGAAGTTTTTTGGATGTTGTACATCGTTTCTTTGCCACAACTTGATCAGTGAGAACCCTCACTGAGAAAGGGTTGTCCTCTTTTTACCACGCCCTGGAAGGTTCTTGATTGTTTCAAACGTTTTGATCACATTTTGAAGTGTTAAAGAGCTTAAACTCTAGCCGTTTGCTGTTCCCAAGATCATAGTTAATCTCGGCTGGGGAGATTAAAATAATAGGCACAGAGGTGTAGTTTTGTTAGGACCTGCACATTGGGATAGTACTGCACTAACCCTACATCAGAGGCATCGATCGTCATGATGAAAGAGACCTCTGTGTTGGGTAGCATTAGTACTGGGGCAATTCTGATCTTATTAAATGCTTTCTGGGCCTCAGGCGTCCACCAAAACCTGCCTTTTACTTTTTAGAGCAGTGAGGGGAGCGGTGAGAGTGCTTAAATTTTGGACAGAACGCCTGAACAAACTAGCAAAGCCCATGAAGTGCTGAACCAACTTGCTTAAGGTGGGCTGAGGCTATTTGATAATGACCTTTGTCTTTGTTGGATCCATCTGTAAGCAGTCTCTGGACACCAGGAAGGCGAGAAAGGTTACGGGGAGGTGTAAAATACTTTAAAGGCACTATCAAATAAAGCAGTCATTTAAGCTCCAATAAGGTGGCATGGTGGCTCGGTGGGTAGCACTGTTGCCTCACAGCAAGAAGGTCCTGGGTTTGATCCCCAGGTGGAGTGGTCCGCGTCCTTTCTGTGTGGAGTTTGCATGGTCTCCCAGTGTCTGCGTGGGTTTCCTCTGGGAGCTCCAGTTTCCTCCCACAGTTCAGAGACATGCAAGTGAGGTGAATTGGAGATACAAAATTGTCCACGACTGTGTTTGACAATAAACTTGTGAACTGATGAATCTTCTGTAACTAGTAACTACCTGTTGTGCCATGAACGTCACCAAAGTGTAGACTGAGTATGGCTTACACTACTCCTACTCTCCCAATGTGTTATCATTTCTTGTTTCTTATCCTGTCTTTCCGTTCTGTCTCCCCCCTTGTCATATTGAATGTTCTGGACGGGTTGATGGCTAATTTCACTGTAACTGTACGCAATTACACGTGACAATAAAGTTCTATTCTATTCTATTCTGTCTCATCAGTGTACACTGTGCTCTTTCTTGTGTGGGACGAAATGACTTCTTAGCAAGTGTAGGAGTCCCAGTTAAAAGCCAAAGAGAGCACAACATGAACTTGAAGTGCCCGTGCAATTTTGGAAAGTCACGAGAAACAAGCATTCATTGTCTGTGAACTTGATCTTAAAAAAATTGTTTCTCTGTGTTTATGAGCAGATGTTACACAAAAGCCAATGGTGGTACTCATCCCCTAATGCACCACTTGCTACCATGCCAGCTTGACAGTATCGAGATGGTACCTCTAAGCAGAGCCTCGTTCCGATGCCATGACAAAGGCAGCCTACAGCACTATGGGAATTGTGAGCAGGAAGATGAAATTAGAGAAGAAATACAGGACTTAGCATCAACTTCCTCAAATTCTCAGAGTTTAACCGAAGAGTTGGAACAAAGAGCCAACCTCGAACAAGGTGAGACACCATCCAGAGAGCAGTTTTCTAAAATACAGTATACGTTTAGTATTAAAAAAGAGCAACCAGCACTTTAAATCAAGATACATAATGCCAAGTGGTGAAAAGCACAACACTATTGGACAGAGCAGTGAAAGCACACTCTCTTTAGTCTTTACATTTTTTTTTAAATTAGATATTGAACACTATAGTCAGCTAAATACTGAAGAAGTTGGGTTGGTATTGTTGAACTTTTTTATATTTACAAAGTTTGTGGACCACCAATATTGTTGGTTGTTGTTTTCTGTCCCCATCCTCTAAAGACTTTCTACTAGATTTAAGTACTTTTGCAGTTACCTTTCATTAACAATGCCCCCATTGACAAATTCAGTTATAAAAAGAAATAGATTAACAGGAAGGTTTAAAGGAACTCCATCGTAGACGTTTGGAATTACTTTAAATGATCACTGTAAGCCTGGTTTTATTACCTAAAATTTGTACTTTAACTCAAAATACTCTTGAGGGTACAACGGTAATTGCCACAGTCCTAAAATCTGGTAGAAAGTCTTTAAAGGATGGGGGGTGGAAAACACGAACAATATTGGTAGTCCACAGTACCTTAGGTAGGTCCTGATACTGAAAATACAACCCCAAATCAGAAAAAGTTGGGACAGTTTGGAAAATGCAAATAAAAACAGTTTATTACATTTACTTTGACTTCATGTTTTGTTTGCTCAACTTCATTTCATTTGTTTATATACATCCATTCTTGCATTTCAGGCCTGCAACCCATTCCAAAAAAAGTCGGGACGATAAAACATTTACTACTTTGTAATGTTGCCATTCCTTCTCACAACCCTTAAAACATGTTTTGGCACTGAGGATACCAAGCGATAAAGTGTTTCAGGTGTTATTTTAAGTTGTGCAACAGTACAGGGATGTCGTCACATTTTTTGTTTAAAATTTTTCCACAAAAGAAGAGTGTACACATACTAAACTGGCCTGTCTGCAGTCCTGACCTGTCCCAAATAGATGATTTAGTATGTGTACTCTCTTCTTTTACAGCCATGCCTTTTAAATGTTTGCGGAGCCCAGGTGGCACAGTGGGATGTTCCGTTAGCACACCAGCGCCAAGATTCTGAACTCCTTGGTTCGAAACTCGGCGTTGCCACCAGTCGGCATAGCGGCCATAATTGGCAGTGCCTGCAGCAGACACGTTTCTGCTAGGGCGGGATAACTATGTGGGTGGGGTCTTCAAACGCTGTGTAAGGACCCTGACTGGCAGATAGAGAGGCGCCTGTGCAAAGTGCATAGGTGAAATAGTGTACCACAAAGGGCTGCTCGCGGGTCGGAGGATGCGTGAGCAGCAATATACCCACCTCGACAGTTATGCACTGTAGAGGCAGAAATGTACATTATTTTCAAAAATTTTGACAATTTTCTTATGCATTTTCATTAATACTGCTTCATTACTAGTCCTAAATTGCCCTCAACCTATTTCTATTTTATTTATGCATTTTTCCCAATTTAACGTAGTCAATCTGTTTTTCGCTGCTGGGGGATCCCTGATTGCAGTCGAGGTGGGTATATTGCTGCTCACGCCTCCTCCAACCCGCTTGCAGCCCTTAGCAGAACCCTTTTTCAACTATGCATTCTGCACAGGCGCCTCTCTATCTGCTAATCAGGGTCCTTACACTGCATTTGAAGACCCCACCCACACAGAGTCCGGTCATCCAACCCCTAGCAGAAACGTGTCTGCTGCAGGCACTGCCAATTATGTCCGCTAGATGGCGCCCAGCCGACCGGTGGCAAACCGAGGAGTTCAGAATTTCGCCGCTGGTGTGCTAGCAGAATATGGGCGCCCCCAATGTTTTTTTTTTGACAATGCCAGAATGGATGAATGTTACCTAAATGTTAAAGAAGTTGACCAGACAAAACATGACCAGACAATCTATAAAATATCATGTGTTCATATTGTAAATGTTAACCACTGCTTTTTGCCATTTTTTCATATTGTACCAACTGTTTCTGATTTGGGGTTGTATTACATGATTTAAAATAATGAAAATTATTTTGTGATTTACCATAGTATACAATACAATTCTGCTTACAGTAATTTATCTTCTCTGTGTATTTCTGTGGTCTCACAGATCCAGGAAACTCAAACGAGTCGCTGGTGTGTTTGGAAAGGAAAGCCCTGCCTGATTTAGACTGTAAAGAGAAACCAGTTTGGATTTCACATTCAAGTCTTACTGGAGAACTTATTCAACCTACGATGCAGGAGATCTGAACACACACCCACAAAAATACACACACTTTACATACACAAATCTCCAACACTCCCAAAAACGGGGAAAGGAACATGCAGCAGACACTAAAGACATGAAATTGCATCCTGAAGAAAAGATGGCCAGCAGTAAAAAAAAAAAAGACTTTGTGCTGATGGACAGTAAACTGACTGACAGAGCTCAATATGGAAGTAAGACACATGGGATGTGATAAAAAAAAACGGGAAAAGATATTGTTGACACAGAAGGATGGATCAATCAAAGAACCAACTTAATATGTGGGAAGGACTGTTTTATTAAAATGAAACTCTGTAGATGGCTTATTTATTTTTTTATTAGTAAAATATTTCATATGAATGTATCTGTTTAAAGAAAGTCTGTCTTTTATATTATTTATGCTTTTTAAATGAGATACTTTTTATTCTATTTTTGTTTCCCATGTTCCACAATGTGGATTTTAGCCATTGTAAAGTGTAAAGTTGTGTAATAATATAAAGAGAACATAAAGAAGAGTCATTATTTTGCTTTCTTTTTCTTACCTTCTTCACTGATCGTAGATCTGAAAGCAGGTTTTTCCCAAACGTAATAACAAATGTAAACATTTGTGGCCTGGGAGCTGATCATCATAGCAACATATTTGAAGTCAGTATTTTTTTTTAATCTCTGTTGTTACAGCTGTAGGCTACATTTTTGCATACTTTTAGCCAAATAGCAAACTGTATTACAAAAAAGATGGGAAGTGCAAGTAAAAACAGAAAGCAGTGATTTGTAAGCTGTCATTTACATACTGTATATATAATGAAAAACCTCACAAA